>NC_086454.1:206567555-206790055 GCF_028390025.1 Pseudophryne corroboree
CAGGTTGCTCTACAGTCCCAGGAGCCACCACCGGGTCCACCGTACCCCCCTTCTCAGAGACCCTTCGCAGGGTCGGAGCCAGCACCTGTGCCCGAGATGACACAACCTCCTTTCCTCCACTAGCAATGAATTCGCCAAGCACAACTGCCTCCCCTGCCATCTCACTCCTCCCTCTGGACCTACCTGGGTACGGGGAACCGCCTGCCACCCTCCTTCTCTGCCGTAACTTCCTAGACTTTAGCACTAACTCCCCAGAATCCTCCCTCACGATTTCACCTTCTTCCTCCTCCTCCTCACTAGAAATCGCAAAGAAGCGATTTGTCAGAACAATGCTATTATCATTCTTCCCCTTCTTATTTTTCTTCGCCTTTGCCCCTTTACCCTTCACCACAAGTTTAAAGGGGGCCTCTTCCTGCACAACAACTTCAGCCACCGGAACAGCACCCCCCGCCTTCACCCCCGATGGACCTGCCACTTCCATGGGGGCTACAGCGGGAGGCACCACCACAGCCACCGAAGTACTAGGAACCGGGCCCAAGACCTCCTCCTCCACTCTCCTAGAGATCTCCTCTAATTCCTTGTCAAAAGAACGATTGTGAAAGGCTTCAGGACACCTACTGTATGGATGACCCATCATGCCGCATAGATTACAAGAGATGGTATCGCAATCTTTTGACAGATGGCCCATCCCGCCACATTTGGAACACTTCTGCTCCGGACAGTCCCGACTGAAATGCCTAAAATCGCCACACCTGTGGCATGTACGGGGCTGCCCAGGGTAGAAGCATTGAATCCTGTCCCTACCTATGTAAGCGGCCGAGGGAATGTGGCTGCCATTCGCTAATTTAACTGTAGCAATCCACGCACCCCCCCACACACCCAGAGCACCCGGGACTTTTTCAATGGGAGAAATTATTTTTTCCACGAATCTTTTGAGCCAAAAGCTCAAATCGATCTCACTCAGAGACTCGTTCCGGACCAATATGGTAATTTTGGTCCTCTCCTGTCTCGTTATTGCCAAGGCCCTAAACTTGTCCCATGGCTTACTCAACTTGGCCGTACCCCACTTTGCCCAGAAAGCCTGTAACCCATTATAACTGACAAAACTCAAATCGAACTCAGGCGTCCCCCCCGGGTGTATACAGGCGAACAAATCAGATGCCTCAAAACCCAAAGAAAATACATTTTTCAAAAAATCTACTCTACACGGAGGAGGCCCCTCCCCCTAGCCACTTTAACTGAACGGCATTACGCCGCTTCGCTGGCTGCCCACCCACGGGGTTCTGCTGAGGAACTCTCCCAGGGCCGCTAGCCATGCTGGCGTACGAAGTTACACCCGGGACCACTGAGCTCCGTCCAGCCTGATTGTCTGCTTCACTCGCCACCAAATTCAGTCTCCGCTGAACAACCTCCATGGCGGCCAAAGCGGGCCCCACCCATGCAGGAACACTCAAACTGTCACCGTAGATGGACTGTACTATCTGCTTCTGGCCGGAACTCAAACCACCCCTATCCAAACCCGGCAACCCTTGAGCCAACGTAACTGGCTTGACCACAGGCACACCTTCAGGGGGAACCAAACCACCGCACTTCCCACCATTTTCCAAAACCGCATCCCCCGCCTCAATAATAGCGGCATTCTCCACCACACCAACAGCCGCCACAGCCGAAGGCTGAGGAGGATTCGCCGGCACCTCTACACCCCCAGAATCATCCCCAGGGGACACCACTGATCTTTCCCCCTCCAAATTATGAATTGAATTATACATGGGCTGCTCTACCTCCGGGGGCCCCACAACCTCTAGAGTTTGCCTGTTCGGAGGCAGTTCCGCAGATGACTCCACCCCTAAACACTTCCTAGCCTCTGCCGCTTTAATTTTCAACCTCCACTCCTCTAACTCCGCCAATTTAGCTCCCAACTCTCCCTCCAAAGCAGCTAGCTCAGCCGAAAGCACTGGCCTCTCCTTACTATAGGCCCGATTTCTATTTCTCCTTTTATTTATAACTGCTTTCTTGAGTTTAGCAATCTCATGCTCCAAAGCTGGAAGCGCAGCATCCAGATCAGTGATCACAGCAGCAGATGACCCCGCACTAACCACCTCTATGGACGCAGGCGGCTGTGGCTGCAATACATTAACTGAAACCTGCACCGGCACACACCCCTCCACTGCCACCGATACATCCATCTGCTGATCTAACAGCTGACCCCTTACCTCCGACACCCCAATTTGCTGCACCAAACTCTGCTTTAAATCAGCAATCAAGATATCCCCATCGGTAACTGTAGTGGGATCAGGCTGTAGAACAGGAGAGTGCTGCAAACCCTGGACCTGCCCACCCCCCCCCCCCCCCCCCCCCCCCAGCCACAGATAAATCAGGCTGCAGCTGCACATTTTGATTAATCACCAAACCACTTTGATCCTTCTTTACAGCATTTTTTAACTTCAACTCCTGATCCACCCCATCCAAGCAGCTCAGCACCGGCTTTGCCCACAACCCCCTGCAGCCACAGACAATACCAGATTTTTCCCAGGCTCCAACCCCTTCATACCGGACTCTGGCCCCGGGCTTTGCCCGCACCCACCTACAGCCATAAACAATGCTTGAGGATCCCCCGGGTCCAGTATACTGGATTTTGGCCCCCGGCTTTGCCCACACCCCCCTCCCTCCACAGTCTTATCCCCCAGCTGCACAGAGCTGGAGGACCGACTCCCAGCTACTTTGGGAGCCAAGCGACTCCCCTCCACAGGTACCGATACTTCTGGGGACAATGCACATTCTTCTGTCTTCACCCACTTCACCGGGCCTCCCACCGCAGATAGATGAACAGGTCCTCGTTGATCTTCTGCCGCAGACAGCACAGATGCCACCTGCAGACTCTCCATGCCGCACACAGGAGCCAGGGGCTCACCAGTTGCCACCAACAGCCCAATCCCCTCAGCAGGAGCCACAGGTAACATAGGAGCCGATTGCTCCATTTTTTCCACACTTTCTGTATTCCCAGGCACCAATAAAGCTTTCTCAGGGTTTTGCATTATGCTCATTTTGTGTTGTAGTCCAGCTGCTGCATTACAGGCTTGTAGACCCACATTGACTGCTGGGACCTGTAGTTCCACTTGCTGCACATGCACCTCACTTAAAGCACAGTCCTGCTTTAAATTGCTCACGCCATGTACCATCAACTTCCCACTTGGCTGCAAATCCACAGCAACTGCTGACAGCTGCTCCAGTCCCCGCTGGCTGATTGCAATCACCTCCATAAAACATACAGGAGCCGGCTGCTCCCCCTCTGCTTCCTGCTGCACAAGGTACAAATCTTTTGTAGATATATGAGCAGATTGCTCCATTTCTTCTACTTTATTAAGCACCAATAAAGCTGCATCAGGGTTTTGAATTGTGCCTGTATTGCAATGTAAACCAGCTGCTGTATAATAAGCTTGCAGACAGTCACTAGCTGCTGGGACCTGTAGTTCCACGCTCTCCACATGTGCACCACTTTTTACAGGGCCTTGCTTTCTACAGCTCACACCATGCTTATCCATTTTCACACAGGGCTGCAGACCCATATTAACTGCTGGGATCTGTAGTTCCACATGTTCCATAGGCAGATCACTTTTAGCACAGTCCTGTTTCAAACTACTCCCGCCATGCACCTCCATTTCCTCACATGGCTGCGGACCCACAGCGGCCGCCGGGACCCCCAGGTCTTCCGGTCTTTTGGTCACCCCAATTGCACAGGGGACCAGAACCACACTGGGGTTCAGTCTACTCGGCGTTATCAACTTGCGTCCACTGGGTAAGAACAACCCAAATTCACCTCCTTGGCCAGAAGCACCACCTCCCGATTTTTCTTCATCCCCCAAACACGCCATTGGGGATAGGGCAATACCCTGCAAATTTGCCTCCTTTTTCAGGGGAACCCCGCTTGGGCCACCCCCTGAGACTCTCCAGCTCGTATCCACCACCTCCGTACTTTCACCCTGCCTGCTACGGCCCCCTGGTGGATCAGGGGGAGGACCATGGCCAGGCCCTGCAGGCAGAGGACTCTCCTGGGAAGCAGCCCCAGGAGGCTCCATGATTCTGGGGAAGATCCCCCAGGAAAGGTCCTGGCTTCGGCCTAGACACGGATCTTCTGGAGCTCAGCTACACACAACCTTACACCGCGGCTGCTGGCACCAGACTTGCCCTCCAATGGGTCCTCGTTAAAGGATTTAAAGTGTACTCATTCCAATTACAGGGCCTCGAAAGAGTCCTGTATTGTTATTTTTCGTCACTACCTCCCCGAGTCGGGAGTGGGTAATTTGCGGGCCTGCTGCCTTCCTTGGATGTGGTAGCCGT
Source organism: Pseudophryne corroboree (assembly GCF_028390025.1). NCBI lineage: Eukaryota > Metazoa > Chordata > Amphibia > Anura > Myobatrachidae > Pseudophryne > Pseudophryne corroboree. The sequence goes on from NC_086454.1 coordinate 206,571,894, forward strand.
TTCTCAGGCTCCCTCTCCGGAATCGAACCCTGATTCCCCGTTACCCGTGGTCACCATGGTAGGCGCAGAAAGTACCATCGAAAGTTGATAGGGCAGACATCCGAATGCGTCGTCGCCGTCACGGGGACGTGCGATCGGCCCGAGGTTATCTAGAGTCGCCAGAGAGGCCGGGGGCGGCGGGAGGCCGGGGCCGACCCGCCGGGAGCCCCCGGATCGGTCTTGGACTGATAAATGCACGCATACCTGGGGGTCAGCGCTCGTCGGCATGTATTAGCTCTAGAATTACCACAGTTATCCAAGTAACGGGGTCGAGCGATCAAAGGAACCATAACTGATTTAATGAGCCATTCGCAGTTTCACTGTACCGGCCGTGTGTACTTACACGTGCATGGCTTAATCTTTGAGACAAGCATATGCTACTGGCAGGATCAACCAGGTAGCTCTCGGTATCGGCCGGCGCGCGCCCGAACGTCGGGGGCCGCGGCGCGCGCCGTCTCGAAAGCGGAGGGTCCGCCGGACCGGGCTCCGTCCGCCGGCGCGCGGCGGGGGCGGACCGGGGCGGATCTCGAGCCGAGCGGGCCCTCGGAAAAGGGCGACGGAAGGAGGAGGACGGCCGTCCCCGGTCGGGCCGATTGGGAAGCTCGGAGTCAGAGTGGACGGCGGGGCCGGGCCGCCCCGCGCTGTCGGGCGGACACCCCGGGGAGGGCGACGTCACCACGTTCGATTTCGCCTGTTTTCGCCTCACCCAACAACCTGTTCGCTAGGAAACCGGTGCAAGCCGTCCTGGGGGGTGGGTTTTTTCGCTGGGACGGCAGCAACTGCCCCTAGCCCCACCTCATCCCGATCTACGCCTGACAGGTTTCATCTTGTCCCGGGGGGTGTGAAAGGGTGTAAAGAGGTTCCATCTCGCGGGGCTCCGTCGCCCTTCCGGGATGCCGCCGCCTGGCGCACGGACGACCTCGGCTTCCGCCGGCTCCCTCCGAAAAGCGCCTCCCGCTCTCCCTGCGTCTCCTGGACGGTCTCCTGCCGGCCTCGCTCCGAGTCTGCGCTTCTCTCTCTCCCTGCCGCCAGACTCGGCTCCTTCTCCCGCGCTCTCTCTCTCTCTTTGGCTCTGACCTCCGCCCCGTCCGGCTCTCCTGTCCGCGGCGGGCGAACCCTTCCGTGCGGCCGCCTCGCCGGAGCGGGGGCGGCGCGCAGGGCCCTCTCCTGGGGCTGCGAGGAGCGGCCGTCGGGGCTGGCCGCGTCCTCGGATCTCGATGCGACGCTCGTTCGGTTCCTGGGAAATCGTGTGCTCCGCCGGGGTCCGGGGGCGAGCGCCCTTCGCTGGGCGAGGGGGGCGCTTCCCTGGCACCCCTGGCGGCGTCGGGCGCCGGCGGACGGAGCAGACCGCGCCACACGGGGTACGGGTGCGGGGCCCGCCCGGCTCCGGAAACCGGAGCGCTCGGGCGGACGCCTGGGGACCGGACGCCCTCTCCGGGCGGAGGGGTTCCGGGCGCGTCGTGGGCAGAGGGAGGGTCGGGTTCGCCTGGAGCCGGCCGAGACCCCTGGGTTCCGGCCGAGCGATCGTCCCTCCCCGCCGGGGCGCGGGGTGCCACATCGATCGGGTTGAAGAAAGAAAAGAGTAATTTTCATTCGGTTCACTGTTTCCATACCGTAATCCATCCACCACCTGTAGATCTCGCTGAGGAGTTCTCTCGGATGTAGTGGGACAGGAGGCGCGCGCGACACTTTCGCGGTGCGCTCTGCAATTTTTCCCCGAGGCCTTGGAAGTGCCTCCCAGCCTGAGGAACACCAGTCCGCACTCATCGGCCAGACTTCCACAAATTGCAGTACCCGATTTGGCCCACTGGGGGGGCGCTGCCTCCGGGGGAGAAGGAGACGTGCCCGGGCCGTACGTCGGGCTCCAACGGACGCCCGTCGCGGACCTTTTATAGGCCCCATCGGGGAGATGGTCCTGCCCATGCTGGTATCCGAGCTCCACGGCTATCCTGTCACAAGCCCTTTCACCTGAGCTCCAAATATCATTCGGCTCACTGTTTCCATACCGTAATCCATCCACCACCTGTAAATCTCGCTGAGGAGTTCTCTCGGACGTAGTGGGACAGGAGGCGCGCGCGACACTTTCGCGGTGCGCTCTGCAATTTTTCCCCCGAGGCCTTGGAAGTGCCTCCCAGCCTGAGGAACACCAGTCCGCACTCATCGGCCAGACTTCCACAAATTGCAGTACCCGATTTGGCCTGCTGGGGGGCGCTGCCTCCGGGGGAGAAGGAGACGTGCCCGGGCCGTACGTCGGGCTCCAACGGACGCCCGTCGCGGACCCTTTATAGGCCTCATAGGTCCTGCCCATGCTGTTATACGAGCTCCACGGCTATCCTGTGACGAGCCCTTTCACCGGAGCTCCAAACGATTTTGCTTTTTGGAACCTGGTTCCTGGAGCCCTGCCTGGGCAAAATCGGATGAAAGAAGGCCCTGTCCATGCCGATCTCTGAGCTCCGCGCATCTTCTGTCACGGGTCCTTTCGCAAAAGCTCCATGGAACCAGGCTTATCGGCCCCGGACAGAGTCCCGGCTCTCTCGCTCGCCTCGTTGGTACCTACTGATCCGGCGGAGGTGTGCTCCGGCGGGTAGCAACACGATCGGCCGAGGGCGCGCTCGACCCAGGCTTCCCACTCTCCTCCCCGAACCCCTGGAAGCGCCGGCCAGCCACGGGCGCCCCGGTCCGCACTCATCCGCGACACTTCCATGCGGGAGGCCGACGCTCGCCTGCCGCGTCTCACGTCCCGCGGGGGCCCGGGGGGAGGCCCGGCGCGTGCGGGGGGAGGCGGCGGGCGGCGGGGGCGCCCCCGCGCCACCCGACGGCGCCCCCCGGTGGCCAGAGTTGGCTTGGACCGCGCCGCTCGGGGGGAACGGCGGCGCGTGACCCGCCCCGGCCCCCTTGGCCCAGCGGACGGGCAGGCGGCGCTCGGGGGCCCCCCCGGATCCCCGCAGCGGCGCCCCCGGTGGCCGCCTGACGCCACTGCGGGGGTGCAGATTCCGTGTGTCCTCTCGGATAAAAAAAACAAGGAACAATTCCCGTTGGGCGAAAGTAAGCGGGACGGAGGGCCCCGGGCCGCGTGCGCGGCGTCCCCCGCTGGCCGGTTGAAGGAAAGAACGGAACAAGACTAAAAGAAAAAAAAATGTCAAAAAAGCACTCGCCCCAAACAGATGAAAGGTACCCGGTCCGCCCGGATGATCCCTCCCCCCCCCCGTGTCCCCGCCGCGGCGCCACCCGCTGGCCAGCCGAGGGAATACACGATTGAGAGGGGGGAAGTGAAAAAAAAGGCAAAAAATCAAAAACACCCCACCCATTTGAATGCAAAGTCCCCGAGCGGCCAGGGGTGGCCGCCGGTCCGCGCGCGCGGCGCCCCCCGCTGGCCGGTTGAAGGAAAGAACGGAACGAGACTAAAAGAAAAAAAATTTCAAAAAAGCACTCGCCCCAAACAGATGAAAGGTACCTGGTCCGCCCGGATGAACCCTCCCCCCCGTGTCCCCGCCGCGGCGCCACCCGCTGGCCAGCCGAGGGAATACTCGATTGAGAGGGGGGAAGTGAAAAAAAAGGCAAAAAACAAAAACACCCCACCCATTTGAATGCAAAGTCCCCTCGTCGGCGCCCCCTGGTGGGGGGAAATAGATAAAAAAAAAAAATAGGGGGGAAAAAAGGGGGTAAAAGAATACCACAAAAACAATTCTATCAAATAAAAAAAAAAAAAGCCAGGGAGAATGAACGGATGGATGCACGGACGGACGGATGGATGCACGGACGGACGGATGGATGGAAGAGAAGAACAGGGCGGCTCTCGCCGGCATCCGCAGCCCGGGCTCCATACATACAGATAGAAAATGAAATAATGGACGGATGGAAGAGAAGAACCAGCCCGGGCTCTCGCCGGCTTCCGTAGCCCGGGCACCCGCCGGCTTCCGCGGCCCGGGCTCCCTCCGGCTTCTGCGGCCCGGGCTCCGTACATACAGGCAGAAAATGAAATAACGGACGGATTGATGGAAGAGAAGAACCAGCCCGGGCTCTCGCCGGCATCCGCAGCCCGGGCTCCATACATACAGATAGAAAATTAAATAATGGATGGAAGAAAAGAACAGCCCGGGCTCTCGCCGGCTTCTGCAGCCCGGGCACCCGCCGGCTTCCGCAACCCGGGCTCCCGCCGGCTTCCGCAGCCCGGGCTCTCGCCGGGTGAAGATCAGGCGAGAGGAGGGGTGTCCTCCGCTGGACGGGAAGCCCAGGCCGTGGAGCCGCCGGACGGACCGGGGGTTGACCCGGCCGGGGCCGGGCGGGACGAGGAGGCGAGGCCCGGACTCGCTCCCCCCGTCCGGACGGCCCGAGGCTTAAGCCCCGGGGAGGGAGGTTGCCTTCTGGCCCCTCCCGGTGGACCCGCCCCCGACTATTAAGCCCGGCCAGGGAGTCCACGTCGGCCCCCGGGCGGACCAAGGAAGGACCCCCCCTTCCGCGCTCCGCCGCGCTCGGAGGCGCTGACGCGCCGGGCGGACGGGGTGCCTCCGGCTGGAGAGCGAGGGCGCCCGGTCCAAGTCCCCCGCGTGCGCGGCGTCCCCCGCTGGCCGGTTGAAGGAAAGAACGGAACAAGACTAAAAGAAAAAAAAATGTCAAAAAAGCACTTGCCCCAAACAGATGAAAGGTACCCGGTCCGCCCGGATGAACCCCCCCCCCCCCCGTGTCCCCGCCGCGGCGCCACCCGCTGGCCAGCCGAGGGAATACACGATTGAGAGGGGGGAAGTGAAAAAAAGGCAAAAAATCAAAAACACCCCACCCATTTGAATGCAAAGTCCCCGAGCGGCCAGGGGTGGCCGCCGGTCCGCGCGCGCGGCGCCCCCCGCTGGCCGGTTGAAGGAAAGAACGGAACGAGACTAAAAGAAAAAAAAATTTCAAAAAAGCACTCGCCCCAAACAGATGAAAGGTACCCGGTCCGCCCGGATGAACCCTCCCCCCCCATGTCCCCGCCGCGGCGCCACCCACTGGCCAGCCGAGGGAATACTCGATTGAGAGGGGGGAAGTGAAAAAAAAGGCAAAAAACAAAAACACCCCACCCATTTGAATGCAAAGTCCCCTCGTCGGCGCCCCCTGGTGGGGGGAAATAGATAAAAAAAAAAAAAATAGGGGGGGGAAAAAGGGGGTAAAAGAATACCACAAAAACAATTCTATCAAATAAAAAAAAAAAAGCCAGGGAGAATGAACGGATGGATGCACGGACGGATGGATGGATGCACGGACGGACGGATGGATGGAAGAGAAGAACAGCCCGGGCTCTCGCCGGCTTCCGCAGCCCGGGCTCCATACATACAGATAGAAAATTAAATAATGGATGGATGGAAGAAAAGAACCAGCCCGGGCTCTCGCCGGCTTCCGCAGCCCGGGCACCCGCCGGCTTCCGCGGCCCGGGCTCCCTCCGGCTTCCGCGGCCCGTTCTCCGTACATACAGGCAGAAAATGAAATAACGGACGGATGGAAGAGAAGAACCAGCCCGGGCTCTCGCCGGCTTCCGCAGCCCGGGCTCTCGCCGGGTGAAGATCAGGCGAGAGGAGGGGTGTCCTCCGCTGGACGGGAAGCCCAGGCCGTGGAGCCGCCGGACGGACCGGGGGTTGACCCGGCCGGGGCCGGGCGAGGAGACGAGGCCCGGACTCGCTCCCCCCGTCCGGACGGCCCGAGGCTTAAGCCCCGGGGAGGGAGGTTGCCTTCCGGCCCCTCCTCCCCTCCCGGTGGACCCGCCCCCGACTATTAAGCCCGGCCAGGGAGTCCACGTCGGCCCCCGGGCGGACCAGGGAAGGACCCCCCCTTCCGCGCTCCGCCGCGCTCGGAGGCGCTGACGCGCCGGGCGGACGCGGTGCCTCCAACCAAGTCCCCCGGCCGGGACTTGGCTGGAGAGCGAGGGCGCCCGGTCCAAGTCCCCCGCCGGCGCGGAGCAAGCAGGCCGCCCTGCCCCCCCCGGTGGCACCGCAGCACCGGAGATTATTCGGGGAATGCTCCCCAGCACTGCTGGGGAACTGTTTGCTTTAAACACACTCTGCATTGCATACACACCGACACCCATTCCAGTCTGGTAAACGTGGTTCTCGGGGACTTGCGAGAATTGTATGCTGGGTAGTTGAGATATGACTCCCCTATCACCTCCCAGGGTCAGACTCGTGGGGACGTCATTTTAGGTCCCCACCATGTCGGAGGTCCCGCCAGTGTTGGTGTGCTGTCTGGCCCTTGTCCCCATTAGGATATATAAACAAGTGCACACACACACACACACACACACGCAGACAGAGTTTCCCCTCTTAGAATGCCAAGAGAGACACAGAGATTGGAGCCAACCCACACACAGCGCTTCAAGATAGGGAACCACTACCCAGCGCTTAGGTTGCACAGTACAGATATACAGCCTCCCCCACCTTCTACAACCCCCTGGTACCGTATAAGATAGCTGGAGTTCATATGGAGGGACAGCTCTCCCTGTCAGCGCTTCTGCAGGCAGGAAAATGGTGCTGAATGCTGATGGGTCTGCTCTGAGAAGCTCCGCCCCCTTTCATGGCGCTGCTTCCCGCTCTTCTGAAGATTATACTGGCCTGAAGAAAAGTGCTGGCAGCAATCCTGGGACCCTGACAGGCTTTTTAGTCAGTGTAGGGTGTAGGCGCTGGCTCAGGGCTCCCTTCACAGCACCGCACCATGTACCGCTAAACCCCAGAGCGCAGTTAGTACTGCGCTCCATACCCTGTTGCCACAATCTTCACACCGGCTCCCCGCTTGCCAGGGGTTCCAGTGACAAACTCGCCACTGATCTTCTGGCTCTGTAAGGGGGTGGCGGCATGCTGCTGGTGTGAGCGATCCCCTGTGGCGGCGAATGTTCAATCCCCTCAGGAGCTCTGTGTCCTGTCAGCGGAGATAGTGGCTTGGCCCCGCAGGGTGGACACTACTCCCCCCTTAGTCCCTTGAAGCAGGGAGGCTGTTGCCAGCAGCCTCCCTGTGCCTAAACTCTAAACAAAATAATAAAACTAAAAGAACTCCTATGGAACTCACCTAGCTGTGACCGGCTCCTCTGGGCACATTTTCTAAACTGAGTCTGGCAGGAGGGGCATAGAGGTAGGAGCCAGCCTACACTCTGAAACTCTTAAAGTGCCAGTGGTTTCTAGTGGACCAGTCTATACCCCATGGTACTAATGTGGACCCCAGCATCCTCTAGGATGTAAGAGAAATAAATAAATATATATATATATATATATATATATATAGATAAAAGACAAGATAGCCCGGCACTCCCTTGTACCTTCTTATAATATCGGCTGCGGTGCCCTCCCTGTGACCGTGGTCACTATATGCATGGATGGAAGTAAGGCGGCACTCAAACAGGCTTTCATCAGAAGAAATAGGTCATTTATTGAGACCAAAAGGCCGACATGTTTCGGGGTGAATCCCCGTCCTCAGGGCCAAAATTCAGCAACAGAACAACACACATAAGTGCAACATACATATATAACTACAACCATTAAACCTAAGCATACTCACCTGTTCGTCGGCGCCGCCGCCAGCCCCCTCGCCACGCTGGCTTCCGCATCATGGAGTGACGTCGTGTAGCGTCGCGGAGCGATGACGCGACGGGGCAGCCGAACGAACAGGAGAGTATCCATAGCAACGGCCCAGCGTGTCCCGAAGGCGCCGCTGCAGCAAAACCTCCTGTGGACAAAACAAATGAGTGAGAACACATACATTTAAAAACACACTTATAGGATATTACCAAATGACTTTAAGCACTTTGGGTATCAGAGTTCAGGCTTATAAGTACAGGACTATAAATATCGCTCTAGATAGCCCAAATAGGGCAACCAGTTTAAAGAAAACATTGCAGGCTCATGTTTTCATTTAACCCCCTGGGTGCTAGTGTTCCCAGAGAGAAAATCCAACGTGTCTCCTTTTGGAGCAGACGTCTGCCTCTATCCCCACCTCTAATATTATTAGGGACATGGTCAATCAAGGTTGCACGTATACTAGCAACCCCATGTTTGGCACTTAAGCAATGTCGAGCAAATGGCTGTTCACTGCAACCTTTTTCAAAAGCTTTTTTGATGGCACTACGATGTAGTGCCATCCTTTCTCTAAATTGCCGTATGGTCTTGCCGACATAGGCAAGTCCGCATGGACAAGTTAAGATGTAAACTACATATGTAGAGGTGCAGGTAAGCCTATGCCGTATCTTCAATTTTTTGCCTGAATGTGGATGGTTAAAGGTCATGCCTGAGACTAAGGTGTTACATGTAGCACAGCCCAGACACCTATAACAGCCATTCTTGGCCCGCAAAAAATGTTTGGTCTGTTTTTTGGTGTTGTCAGAGATATCCAGCTTCATTACCCTGTCTCCTATGTTGCTACTACGGGTAAAGCTCGGTAAGAGGCGTGTGTCAATAAGATCTGATAGGGCTTTATCCGTTTGGATGATTGGCCACAGCTGTTTAGCCTTTTTAATAACTCTAGTAGAAGCTGTGGTGTACCTGCTTACCCAAGGTAGGCATTTGTCATCTCGTGTCTTGCCCTTGGGGACTAGTGTCTGTGCCCTAGTTAATTTAAGAACTTTATTCCTGGCTAACTCTAATTGTCCCAGAGGGTACCCTCGCTGGATGAATTTCTCCATCATGTTGTTCAATGCGATCAACGTCTCCCCCGGGTCAGATGTAATTCGCCTGACCCTTAAAAATTGAGAGTATGGGAGGCCCCTACGGAGAGAAGGGGGGTGAAAACTGTGATAATTAAGTAAGCTATTTCTATCTGTAGGCTTAACATAGATCGAAGTAGATAGCCTAGCCCCCGTGTGCTTGATCGTTACATCTAAGAAGTTAATATGTTCCAAATTAATCTCAAATGTGAACTTAACTGGATGGTTACTAGAGTTAACTTGCTCAAAGAGTGCCAATAGTTGTTCACGGGGCCCTTGCCACAAGATAAGGAGATCGTCTATATAGCGCCTATAGTACCACAGTTTAGTAGTCACCCCTGGGTCGACATAGAACATAGATTTTTCCACTGCGTACATGAACGCATTGGCGTATGATGGGGCCACTGCCGACCCCATCGCACAGCCAGCCACTTGTAGATAGAAAATACCATTAAACATGAAATAGTTTCTATGTAGGACTCTACTCAATAATAGTAGGAAAAAGCTGAGATCTGGTCCTGTATATCTATCATTATTCTCCAACAGGAGTCGTACAGCCTCCACTCCTGCATCATGCGGGATGCAGGTGTAGAGGCTGGTGACATCCGCTCCACAGAGTAGCAGATCTTCAGGTACTGGGTTTAGTTGGTCAAGCTGTACAAGTAAAGTATTCGTATCTTTTAGATAGGAGGGTAACGCTTGAATACAAGGGTTAAGGAAAGAGTCCAGGTACACTGATATGGGATGAAAAAGGGACCCCCGGGCAGAGACTATAGGGCGCCCCGGGGGATCAACCAAGGTTTTATGTACCTTGGGCACCACATAGAATAAAGGGGCCCTAGGAAACTCTACTGTGAGAGCATCCCGCGTAGCAGTTTGTATAGTCTTTGTTTCGCAGGCCTCAACTAATAGGCGGTCAAGATCCTCCTTGTATTCGCGTGTGGGGTCCTTAGATAGTTGCTTGTAGGTAGTAGTATCGTTCAGTTGACGGTTGCATTCCTCCATATATTTGTTCAGGTCCTGGACCACTATCCCTCCTCCTTTATCCGCCTTGCGGATAACTATGTCGGATCTTTGAGATAACTCATAGAGCAGGGATGGGGAACCTTCGGCCCTCCAGCTGTTGTTAAACTACATATCCCAGCATGCCCTGCAACAGTTTTAGCATGACCAAATAGCAAAACTGTAGTGAGGCATGCTGGTATGTGTAGTTCAACATCAGCTGGAGGGCCAAAGGTTCCCCACCCCTGTCATAGAGAGTCCTTTGTTCAGACTTAGTAAGGTTATGATGTACAGCGTCCCTGGATGCTTTAAATCCCTCTTGCTCTAGCATCCTGGTAAAAGTCCGTATTGAGGGATTTAAGGTAGGTGGATCAAAGTGGGACTTCGGGGCTATACGTTGTAGTTGGCTCGGGATGTCATTTAGTTCCCTGTTGGAGGATTTACCATTAAAAAATTCCTTGCGTCTGAGTGTCCTATTAAGACGATACACATCAATTTTCCATTCAAGGCTGTCTAAGGGATAGGTGGGTACAAATGATAAACCCTTAGTTAGAAGGCGGTGTTCAGGGTCCGTCAACGGGACCGATGATAGATTAAATACTAGCTCTTTCATTGACGCTGCCGTCTTGGTGCGTAGGATCCTTTCGTTTTGGTGCGACCGCCGCGTCCTCTTCCGCGAGCAGGGCCTGGGGTCTGATTGGAACGTGTCGTGATATTGGTTGTTGGTTGCCCTAAAGGGACTCCTCCACCACCAGCAGAATTAAGCTCAAACAGAAAGAATGTGATTTCACCTACCATGGGATATCATTGTCCGACTATTACCGCAATAATCTCATACCAAGAGGTTTCCGGGTACGCAACACACCTACAATAGGCAGATACAATGCACAGTTCTGCCGTAGGTGGGTTGCGATACTCAATAAATGCTCTATGGACTTAATTCTGCTGGTGGTGGAGGAGTCCACAAGGGAGCTGAGTCTTATTACCGAGCAATTATCAGCATTTGAAAGGCAACATAAAACATCACTTGGACAAGATACACAGAACGATTGGATAAATAAACTAACAACACAGATGGAGCAATACCGTCAGGATCTCCTGAAGTTTAAGAGTGACAAACTCATTAAAGTTAAGAGGGATTATGAACAAAGACTAGTCTACCCCTGGCTGGGGAGTACTAGACCCAACCAGGAGCAACAGGCCAATAACAGGCGGTTTCAGTCAAGACGTAGAAGGGAACAACAAGTCTACACGAGTACGTCAGCCAGTGATACAGATGTACCAACACCGCTGGCATCCACTAGTACTGAAGGGGCGGTCCCTTTAGGGCAACCATCAACCAATATCACGACACGTTCCAATCAGACCCCAGGCCCCGCTCGCGGAAGAGGACGCGGCGGTCGCACCAAAACGAAAGGATCCTACGCACCAAGACGGCAGCGTCAATGAAAGAGCTAGTATTTAATCTATCATCGGTCCCGTTGACGGACCCTGAACACCGCCTTCTAACTAAGGGTTTATCATTTGTACCCACCTATCCCTTAGACAGCCTTGAATGGAAAATTGATGTGTATCGTCTCAATAGGACACTCAGACGCAAGGAATTTTTTAATGGTAAATCCTCCAACAGGGAACTAAATGACATCCCGAGCCAACTACAACGTATAGCCCCGAAGTCCCACTTTGATCCACCTACCTTAAATCCCTCAATACGGACTTTTACCAGGATGCTAGAGCAAGAGGGATTTAAAGCATCCAGGGACGCTGTACATCATAACCTTACTAAGTCTGAACAAAGGACTCTCTATGAGTTATCTCAAAGATCCGACATAGTTATCCGCAAGGCGGATAAAGTAGGAGGGATAGTGGTCCAGGACCTGAACAAATATATGGAGGAATGCAACCGTCAACTGAACGATACTACTACCTACAAGCAACTATCTAAGGACCCCACACGCGAATACAAGGAGGATCTTGACCGCCTATTAGTTGAGGCCTGCGAAACAAAGACTATACAAACTGCTACGCGGGATGCTCTCACAGTAGAGTTTCCTAGGGCCCCTTTATTCTATGTGGTGCCCAAGGTACATAAAACCTTGGTTGATCCCCCGGGGCGCCCTATAGTCTCTGCCCGGGGGTCCCTTTTTCATCCCATATCAGTGTACCTGGACTCTTTCCTTAACCCTTGTATTCAAGCGTTACCCTCCTATCTAAAAGATACGAATACTTTACTTGTACAGCTTGACCAACTAAACCCAGTACCTGAAGATCTGCTACTCTGTGGAGCGGATGTCACCAGCCTCTACACCTGCATCCCGCATGATGCAGGAGTGGAGGCTGTACGACTCCTGTTGGAGAATAATGATAGATATACAGGACCAGATCTCAGCTTTTTCCTACTATTATTGAGTAGAGTCCTACATAGAAACTATTTCATGTTTAATGGTATTTTCTATCTACAAGTGGCTGGCTGTGCGATGGGGTCGGCAGTGGCCCCATCGTACGCCAATGCGTTCATGTACGCAGTGGAAAAATCTATGTTCTATGTCGACCCAGGGGTGACTACTAAACTGTGGTACTATAGGCGCTATATAGACGATCTCCTTATCTTGTGGCAAGGGCCCCGTGAACAACTATTGGCACTCTTTGAGCAAGTTAACTCTAGTAACCATCCAGTTAAGTTCACATTTGAGATTAATTTGGAACATATTAACTTCTTAGATGTAACGATCAAGCACACGGGGGCTAGGCTATCTACTTCGATCTATGTTAAGCCTACAGATAGAAATAGCTTACTTAATTATCACAGTTTTCACCCCCCTTCTCTCCGTAGGGGCCTCCCATACTCTCAATTTTTAAGGGTCAGGCGAATTACATCTGACCCGGGGGAGACGTTGATCGCATTGAACAACATGATGGAGAAATTCATCCAGCGAGGGTACCCTCTGGGACAATTAGAGTTAGCCAGGAATAAAGTTCTTAAATTAACTAGGGCACAGACACTAGTCCCCAAGGGCAAGACACGAGATGACAAATGCCTACCTTGGGTAAGCAGGTACACCACAGCTTCTACTAGAGTTATTAAAAAGGCTAAACAGCTGTGGCCAATCATCCAAACGGATAAAGCCCTATCAGATCTTATTGACACACGCCTCTTACCGAGCTTTACCCGTAGTAGCAACATAGGAGACAGGGTAATGAAGCTGGATATCTCTGACAACACCAAAAAACAGACCAAACATTTTTTGCGGGCCAAGAATGGCTGTTATAGGTGTCTGGGCTGTGCTACATGTAACACCTTAGTCTCAGGCATGACCTTTAACCATCCACATTCAGGCAAAAAATTGAAGATACGGCATAGGCTTACCTGCACCTCTACATATGTAGTTTACATCTTAACTTGTCCATGCGGACTTGCCTATGTCGGCAAGACCATACGGCAATTTAGAGAAAGGATGGCACTACATCGTAGTGCCATCAAAAAAGCTTTTGAAAAAGGTTGCAGTGAACAGCCATTTGCTCGACATTGCTTAAGTGCCAAACATGGGGTTGCTAGTATACGTGCAACCTTGATTGACCATGTCCCTAATAATATTAGAGGTGGGGATAGAGGCAGACGTCTGCTCCAAAAGGAGACACGTTGGATTTTCTCTCTGGGAACACTAGCACCCAGGGGGTTAAATGAAAACATGAGCCTGCAATGTTTTCTTTAAACTGGTTGCCCTATTTGGGCTATCTAGAGCGATATTTATAGTCCTGTACTTATAAGCCTGAACTCTGATACCCAAAGTGCTTAAAGTCATTTGGTAATATCCTATAAGTGTGTTTTTAAATGTATGTGTTCTCACTCATTTGTTTTGTCCACAGGAGGTTTTGCTGCAGCGGCGCCTTCGGGACACGCTGGGCCGTTGCTATGGATACTCTCCTGTTCGTTCGGCTGCCCCGTCGCGTCATCGCTCCGCGACGCTACACGACATCACTCCATGATGCGGAAGCCAGCGTGGCGAGGGGGCTGGCGGCGGCGCCGACGAACAGGTGAGTATGCTTAGGTTTAATGGTTGTAGTTATATATGTATGTTGCACTTATGTGTGTTGTTCTGTTGCTGAATTTTGGCCCTGAGGACGGGGATTCACCCCGAAACATGTCGGCCTTTTGGTCTCAATAAATGACCTATTTCTTCTGATGAAAGCCTGTTTGAGTGCCGCCTTACTTCCATCCATGTATATATATATATATATATATATATAAGTAATGGAATAATTAATAGAATTAAATAGTAGTTTATTTTGCTTTTCATTCCCAATAACTATGGGGCGGTGCTTTCACTCCTAAAATGGAGGGCTATATGGTGTTTTGGGCGAAGATTGGATTGGGAGAATACACACATGCTGTAAAGTGCAGAATGAATGGTCCCGGGCCCATTATTACAGCATGCGTGTATCCTACCCCAAAAATCTAGCCTCAAAACACCATATAGCCTATACCGCACCATATTTATTGGGAATTATAAGCTGCTTTCAAATCTTCAAACTGGGGCATGTCCTCCTCTGCCTCCAGCATAGCAGAGTATATGGCTGAGGAGCAGGTGGGTGGGGGAGTAGGCTGTGTTTGGGTGGAATGAGATGGGGTTGGGTCGGCGGAATAGGATGGGATTGAGTGGGAGGAAGAGTGAGAGGACGGCGGTCGAATAGTACGACATCATCATGCAGTTTGGATTTTCGGGCTTTGCTCAGCATCTCCAAACTGAGACGCTGAATCTGCTCCGCTTGACCCGGGGGTAGATTTCGAATTGCAAATGCCATAAATTCCCCAAATTTGGAGTAGTGGGGAGGAAGGGGGGGGGGGGGGGGGGGGGTTTGGGGGGCGGCTGGGCAAGTCCTGACTTTATTTCCTCAACAGTTAGGAAATAAAGGACAGTGTTTTTTTGGGGGGGCTTCTCTTCCTGGGGCGCGGTGGAGGAGCTGGTGATGCTGAGGTATCAGGGGTAGCGGGATGATGCTGAAGTTTGGGGTGGCAGGAATCTACACACTTTCACTCTGTAGTAGATAAAAAAATACACTGTTGAAATACATGTTTTCATTTTTTATTTCTATTTTTTTTATAGCTCCCTGCAAGTACATCAGAATGGTGAGGCGTGGCAGAGGAGTTTGCCACCACCTGGCATTTACCCAACTGTGGGGAAGCGTTAGATGGCAAGCACGTCCGCATTAACCCTCCTGCAAACAGCGGATCCCTTTATTATAATTATAAAGGGTATTTCAGCATCATGCTGATGGCAGTGGTGAATGCCAACTATGAATTTATCTTCATTGACGCTGGCAAAAACGGACGTGCATCAGACAGTGGGTCGCTGAAAAATACCACCTTCTACGAGCGGGTCACCACAAAGACCCTGAATTTGCCATCTAGGGAGCAAACCCAGCACGACCTCAATTTAGTTTTCGTGGCTGATGAGGCATTTGCACGCCACGAGAACATTATGAAGCCGTACCCCCAAAAGCACCTGACAAGGGAGAAGCGCATAGGCTATCCTGGGCACGACGAATTGTAGAGAACACTTTTGGCATCCTGTCTAGCCGCTTCCGCATATTCTTAATGGCTAAAATTTGAAGGGGGAAAAGATAGATTGGGTGGTGACTGCATGCTGTGTCCTGCATAACTATTTGCGCAGCAAAACCACCCAGCATAGGACACTGCCCAGAGAAGCGCCAGGAGACCCAGACCCTGAACACCCAGACAAGAATTCACCATTTCCCTCTGTGGAACCACCTCCACTCCATTTTAGGGCGAGTCTACGGGCAAAACAGGTCAGGGACCAGTACCTGGCCTATTTTAATGGGGTAGGTGCAGTCAATTGGCAAGAGGCCCTCATTTAATTAGTGTACTGTGTTGGACTGATGGTGGAACTTGGAAAAACTTAAAAATGTATTCAATAAAATATACTTACATATGCCGACAGAGAGAGGTCCCTGTCTTGAGGCTCTGGTGTGGAAGTCAGAGGGAGGGAGGTGAAACCTGTCCGGGTAGCCTCCTGGTCCAGGACAAACTCCAGCATGGGGTAGTACCAGAGCGAGGTCTTGTAAATCTGTGAAGAACCTGCTCCAGACCTTTTGGACTGCTCCATTTTTTGTGTTCTTTGAGGAACACCGTAGTCAGGTTCTGGATCTTTTTCTTGACCCATTCTTTGTCAGCACCGGACAAAAAGGGCCTGCAGTACACCACTAGCTCCTCCAAGGCCGCATTCCGTTGCACTTTATCAGAATAGCCCTTGGCTTTGATCTTCCATAAACACTCCAATACACTGTACATTTCTAGTAGGCCGGTGATGAAGTCAATGGCCCTCATTCCGAGTTGTTTGCAATTTGGTTCGCACGCAAGCAGTGTTCGCTCAGCAGTGAACGCATCGCACGAATGCAAAAAAACGCCCACCACGCACTTCCGCAAACGACCATGCAGCAATGCACAAAGTAGGTGTGTATTATGTAGCATCGCACGGTAGTGATCCGTTCGTATGACTGCCAAACACAACGCTTCCTTTTCTCTAAGTCCGTAGAGAATGCTGGGGACTCCGAAAGGACCATGGGGTATAGACGGGCTCCGCAGGAGACATGGGCACTTTAAAACTTTAAATGGGCATGAACTGGCTCCTCCCTCTATGCCCCTCCTCCAGACCTCAGTTATAGGAACTGTGCCCAGAGAAGACGGACATTTCGAGGAAAAGGATTTTGTTAAACTAAGGTTGAGATACATACCAGCTCACACCACGCACACCGTACAACATGGCCTGTAACTACAACCAGTTAACAGCATGAATCAAACCAATCAGCAACAGACTGACCTTAACCAAAACACAACCTTTGTGTAACATAAACAATAACCATTAACAAGTACTGCAGATAGAGTCCGCACTGGGACGGGCACCCAACATCCTCTACGGACTTAGAGAAAAGGATTTACCGGTAGGTATTAAAATCCTATTTTCTCCTACGTCCTAGAGGATGCTGGGGACTCCGAAAGGACCATGGGGTTTATACCAAAGCTCCAGACAGGGCAGTAGAGTGCCGATGACTCTGCAGCACCGATTGAGCAAACATGAGGTCCTCATCAGCCAGGGTATCAAACTTGTAAAATTTTGCAAACGTGTTTGATTCCGACCAAGTAGCTGCTCGGCAAAGCTGTAATGCCGAGACACCCCGGGCAGCCGCCAACGACGAGCCCACCTTCCTAGTGGAATGGGCCTTCACCGAATTCGGTAACGGCAATCCAGCCATAGAATATGCATGCCGAATTGTATTACAGATCCAGCGTGCAATAGCCTGCTTAGAAGCAGGAGCCCCAACCTTGTTGGTAGCATATAGAACAAACAGCGCCTCTGTTTTCCTAATACGAGCCGTTCTGGCTACATTAATTTTCAAAGCTCTGACCACATCGAGAGACTTAGAATCCGCCAAGGCTTCCGTAGCCACAGGTACCACAATAGGTTGGTTCATGTGAAACGCAGAAACCACCTTTGGCAGAAATTGTTGACGAATTCTCAAATCAGCTCTATCAACATGGAAGACCAAGTAAGGGCTTTTCTGAGACAAAGCCGCCAACTCTGACACCCACCTTGTGGACGCCAAGACCAATAGCATGACCACCTTCCAAGTGAGAAACTTAATTTCAACCGTCTGTAACGGTTCAAACCAATGTGACGCTAGGAACTGTAACACCACATTAAGGTCCCATGGTGCCACCGGGGGCACTGATTGCAAAAAATTGAGAAAACGACCCAGCTGAAATTATTCCGTAGGCGCCTTCTTGGATTCGCACCAAGACACATATTTTCTCCAAATACTGTGGTAATGCTTCGCCGTTACCTCCTTTCTATCCTTCAGTAAAGTCGGAATGACTTCTCCGGGAATACCCTTTCGAGCTAGAATTTGGCGTTCAATCGCCATGCCGTCAAACGCAGCCACGGTAAGTCTTGGAACACGCACGGCCCTTGCCGTAACAGATCCTCTCTCAGAGGAAGAGGCCAGGGATCTTCCACGAGCAATTCCTGAAGATCCGGATACCAGGCCCTCCATGGCCAGTCTGGAACAACGAGTATCGTTCGAACTCCTGTTCTTCTTATGATTTTTAACTCTTTCGGAATGAGCGGAAGCGGAGGGAACACATAGACCGACTGAAACACCCACGGTGTCACTAGCGCCTCCACTGCAAGTGCCTGAGGGTCCCTCGACCTGGAATAATATGCCTGAAGCTTCTTGTTGAGGCAAGACGCCATCATGTCTACTTGAGGAAGTCCCCAACGACTTGTCACTTCTGCAAAGACCTCTTGATGAAGACCTCACTCTCCTGGATGGAGATCGTGTCTGCTGAGGAAGTCTGCCTCCCAGTTGTCCACGCCTGGTATGAAGACCGCTGACAGAATGCTTACATGTCTTTCCGCCCAGCAAAGAATCTTTTTGGCCTCCGCCATCGCTGCTCTGCTCTTTGTTCCGCCCTGGCGGTTTACGTGCGCCACCGCTGTTATGTTGTCCGACTGAATCAGGACAGGTAGGCCGCAAAGGAGATGTTCTGCTTGCAGAAGGGCGTTGTAAATGGCCCTTAATTCCAGGATGTTTATGTGCAGACAAGCTTCCTGGCTTGACCATTTTCCCTGGAAATTCTCCCCTTGAGTGACTGCTCCCCAACCCCGGAGACTCGCATCTATGGTTACCAGGACCCAATCCTGGATCCCGAACCGGTGACCCTCCAGTAGGTGAGAACTTTGGAGCCACCACAGTAGAGAAATCCTGGCCTTGGGGGACAGGCATATTCTCCGGTGCATGTGTAGATGGGACCCGGACCATTTGTCCAACAGGTCCCATTGAAACGTTCTGGCATGAAATCTGCCAAATGGAATGGCCTCGTAGGCCTCTACCATCTTCCCCAGCACTCGAGTGCACTGATGAATCAGCACCATCATTTCTGCCATGACCTTAGTAAAAATCCTCGGGGCCGTGGAAAGACCAAACGGCAACGTTTGAAATTGGTAGTGACAATCCTGAACAGCGAACCTCAGGTACATCTGATGAGGAGTATATATGGGGACATGTAGGTAAGCATCCTTTATGTCGACTGAACCCATAAAATCCCCTCCCTCTAGACTGGAGATCACTGCACGCAGAGATTCCATCTTGAATTTGAAACTTTTCAAATACAGATTGAGGGACTTTAAATTCAGAATCGGTCTGATCGAGCCATCCGGCTTCGGGACCACAAACAGGCTTGAATAAAACCATTCCCCCCCATTGTGACGGGGGCACCTCGACAATGACCCGCTGCTGACACAGCTTCTGTATTGCCGCACTCACTACCTCCCTGTCCGGAAGGGAAGCTGGTAAGGCCGATTTGAAAAATCGGCGTGGAGGCACATTTTGAAACTCCAGTTTGTACCCTTGGGTCACAATTTCTAGCACCCACGGGTCCAGGCCGAGTGAACCCAGACCTGACTGAAGAGCTGAAGACGCGCCCCCACCGGTGCGGACTCCCGCAGGGGAGCCCCAGCATCATGCAGTGGACTTGGCAGAAGCCGGGGAGGACTTCTGCTCCTGAGACCCTGCCACGGCCGGTGATCTCTTTCCCTTTCCCTTACCTCTGGCAAGGAAGGATGACCCACGTCCTTTCCGGAACTTCTGCGATGGAAAGGACTGCATCTGGTATTGAGGCGTCTTCTTTTGCTGCGGAGGAACAAAAGGTAGAAATGAGGACTTACCCGCGGTAGCTGTAGAAACCAGGTCCGCGAGGCCTTCACCAAATAAAACTTCCCCCTTATAGGGCAGAGCCTCCATAGCCTTTTTAGAATCAGCATCACCATTCCATTGATGAGTCCACAATGCCCTTCTAGCCGAGACTGCCATGGCATTGGCCCTCGATCCCAAGAGGCCAATATCCCTCGCAGTATCCTTGAGATAGATCGCAGCGTCCTTGATATGACCCAGTGTCAACCGTACGCTATCCCTATCCAGAGTGTCTATTTCAGATAACAAGGTTTCAGACCACTTTTTAATAGCGTTACTCACCCATGCCGACGCCACGGCCGGCCTGAGCAGCGTACCTGTCATGATATAAATAGACTTCAAGGTAGTTTCCTGCCTGCGATCAGCCGGATCCTTAAGGGCCGTCATCTCAGGTGACGGCAACGCCACCTTCTTGGACAAACGCACTAGAGCTTTGTCTACTGTGGAGGTCAACTCCCACCTAAACCTATCCTGGGAAGGAAACGGGTATGCCATAGCAATTCTCCTGGGAATCTGCCACCATTTATCCGGGGTTTCCCAGGCCTTTTCAAAAAGAGCATTCATTTCATGCGAGGAATGAAACGTTACCTCCGGCTTCTTCCCCTTAAACATGCAGACCCTTGTGTCAGGGACAGCGGGGTCCTCTGTGATATGCAACACGTCTTGTATTGCCACAATCATGTATTGAATACTCTTAACCACCTTAGGATGTAGCTTCGCATTATCATAGTCAACATTATCATAGTCGAGTCCGTGTCGGTATCTGTGTCTGCTATCTGGGTAAATGAACGTTTTTGGGCCCCCCGAGGGTGCCTGAGTGAGTGGGACTACGTCTCCCATGGACTGCCTCCATGCCTGGTTCTGAGCCTCGGATTTATCCAACCTCTTATGTAACAAAGCCACACTCTTATTTAAAACGCTCCACATCTCCACCCAATCAGCAGTCGGCGGTGCCGACGGAGTCACTCCTTCATTCTGTTCAGACCCCACACGCGCCTCCTCCTTGGAAGAGCATTCAGCCTCAGACATGTCGACACCCATGTACCGACACCACTCAACACACTGGGATACAGGGGACAGACCCACAGCAAGGCCTTTCAGAGGGCCAGAGAAAGAGTTTGCCAGCTCACACCCAGCGCCCCACCGGTCAGAAACCTGTAAGTGCTGTTATATATTATAACAATATTAACCAACACCAAATTTGTGCCCCCCCCCCTCGTTTTTCAAGCACCCATTTACTTGTGTGCAGTGAAGGGCCAGGAGCAGCGTCTCTGCAGCAAGCTGTGGAGAGAAAATGGCGCTGGGTAGAGCTGGAGGACGAAGCCCTGCCCCCTACATGGCGCACTTCCTTCCTGCTTTTTTTTAATGCTTGCGGGGGTCCCTGGAATGGTGCATGCTTACATACATGCCAGCCCCTTATATGAGGTAATATTTGCTGCCCAGGGCGCCCCCCCCTGCGCCCTGCACCCTTGCAGTGCCTTTGCGTGTGGGAGCAATGGCCGCTGCGCGGTACTTCCGGAAGACTGAAGTCTTCTGCCGCCTTCACAAAGTCTTCGTTGCTTCTAATACTCACCCGTCTTCCGACTTCTGGCTCTGTGAGGGGGACGGCGGCACGGCTCCGGGAGTGAGCTGCAAGGCGACCCAAGCGATCAGACCCTCTGGAGCTAATGGTGTCCAGTAGCCTAAGAAGCAGTGCCTTGTAACTCACAGAAGTAGGTCTGCTTCTCTCCCCTCAGTCCAACGATGCAGGGAGCCTGTTGCCAGCAGTGCTCCCTGAACATAAAAAACCTAACAAAAGTCTATTTCCAGAGAAACTCAGGAGAGCTCCCTGTGTGTGACCAGTCTCCTCTGGGCACAGAATCTAACTGAGGTCTGGAGGAGGGGCATAGAGGGAGGAGCCAGTTCACGCCCATTTAAAGTCTTAAAGTGCCCATGTCTCCTGCGGATCCCGTCTATACCTCATGGTCCTTTCGGAGTCCCCAGCATCCTCTAGGACGTAGGAGATAGCAAAACATTTATTATTTATTTTCTTCACCTTTCGCCCAAACCAAACCACATATGTAGTTGCAGTGGCAAACGCAGGATTTCTAGAGAGGGGTTTCCAAATGCAATCCACTATCTGCCACTCTGCGGAACATGGAATGCACTTAATATTTAACACTATAGATGGTCTATAGTATAGGCTGTATCAAACATATTTTATATAATTAATATATTGTAAGTGGTCAGGAAAAGGTTAAACATACCATAATAAATAAATAAATACACAAACATAATAGAACCAGTACTGCACTTTCTAAGCACACATTCTCCCACCTCATGGTAAGGCTCCTGTCTCTTCTACCTGGTAGCTGCTCTCTGGTCCAGTGCACTTATTGAGGCCTCAGAAGCAGAAGAAGCTTCTACCGCAGGACATGTGCAGCAGCTTAAACCTCATGATGTGGCGGCAGCTCTAGTAATTGTATTAAATACCATTACAATTGTTGTCATAATTTGAGCCACTTGACAAGAGGAGGGGGGTTTCCATGCAACCAGAAACCCCCCCTGCGTTTGCCTATGAGTTGGGCCGACTTCAAGTCCCGCCTGAAGCAGAAAAGGTCTGCAGTGTGGAATGCTTCGAGGGCAACAGGGAGAGGACCACCCTCTGCCACTGTGGAGTTTACCGATCTAGAGGAGCTAGCGATGCCCTATGTGACCTATGAGGAGGTGCGTGGGGTGTCCGATATGGACACAGACATGCCTGAGATGTTCGGCCCACATGACTTGCCCGGTAAGTTGTCTTACACATACAGTCAAGTGTTTTATGTCTCAGTTTAGAAGTTGATACTAAGTTTGTCATGTTATTTTTGTCACCATTTGTATCACATTAATATATCTGTTTTTCCCACAACACAGCACAGGAGGGGCAGCTTGGTGAGTCACAGGAGGGGCATCTTGCGGAGGTTGAGGCAAGGGGGAAGTAGTGAGATCTCCAGTGTAGGGACGGTTGTTCCACCAGGCCAGCCACACACTGGACCCCCACCCAACCCTCTCTCCCGGCAATTCTTACGGATATCTCGAGTCATGGAGATCGGCTTACCCAATTCCATGACGTGATGACCCAGGAGATACGCGAGATGTCCCTTCGGCTCACTGAGCATACGACCTGTGTTCGGCAAGGTGTGGGCGAAATCAGGCAAGATCTATACGAGCTCACCTCCTTTGTCCAACAATTGGCAAACACAGTTGGACAAGGTCTACAGGACATCGTTGTCCTTCTTTCCCACAGTGCCAGGGAGCCACCAACACCTGGCCCATCCCATACCCCTGCCCAGGAAGAAGAGTCCACTGGCCAGGGCCTTCGAAAGTCACTTTGCATACCTACCAGTGACTATCCACTTCAGGCTGGGCGAAAGAAGAAAAAGTAAATTCTCTCCAGATGCGGACACATTTCCCAGCACCCATGTTTATAATGTTCCCAAAATGTATTTTCTCTGGCTTGTGGGCACAGAATGGTTAACTCCCTCATGCTGAAAGGGGTTTGGTGGGTTCTATTTTTGTTAGTAGCCTGTGATGCTTTCTCCTGTGAACTTAATCCACCTTCCAGAGGTCTCAAAGAAACCTTTATGCGCTTTACACCTCCCCGATACAAGTAAGCATACATGTAAGGATTTGTTACCACACTCTCGTGACATCACTTCGGGTGACCCTTAAAGAAGGTGGACGTTTGATTTCTATCGGGATCATTTTGCACATTGGTAAGAACTTTATCAATCATACAGTATTACACTATATTGTGTTTTATGTTTCTTTGTTTCAAGTTGGTTTGAATATCATCATAATCCATTGTGAGGACCATTGGATCTTTTGGACATTTGGAGCGCAAAGTGAAGTTGTACCTTTTCTTTTTTTCACCTTCCTCTTCATATCGTGGTGTGGCTAGTTGGGTTTGGGTATTGTGCCCCGAATCTTCCTCAATTTGACCAACAGGATCCTCTGGCAGGGTATTGCCAGCTGTTTCTTATATTGTTTGCTGGCCAGTAGATGGGGGACCCCGACTACTGGCTTCTGTGTTTGAAATTTCTGCACTGGCATGTGTTTATTGCTATGGCATGTTTGCTTATTGTATTGTTGAAAGATTATTTTTTTCGAATAGTAAAATTACTTTATTTACATATAATTTGTGTGGATATTGTGCGTTTCTTTTTTTTCTTTTTTACATTTGTTTATTTGGTTTAGTAAAAAATTACAAATGATAATATTATGGTTGGGGACAAAGCCCACAATCATTGCATATCTCATAGCTCAAAATGCTTTGCATTCACAAATCTTTTGTGTGCCTCAAAACACAATATATTGCCATGAAGCAGTTTGGTTACTAGGGGCAACAGGCCATAGTTTAATAAACTGACAAGTTACCCAAAACAGACTTGGCAATGTCTTAGGTACATCAGTATGTCAAAACATTACAGCTTTACAAACATTATGTGGGTAATGTTAATATATGATTGAGCAAACTAAGGATGGAATCTTGAAAACATGGCATGGTTGTGGGTTGCACTTTTAATGTGAATAAATTTGTGGAAACACTTAGCCAATGCCAATACGTTCCCCACAAAGCAGACATATGGAACATAGCAAATACACATGCATTTTACAATAACACACATGTGTGATGCTTGTCAGGGTCTCCGAATTTGAAATGGGTTTAAAAAATAACATTTCCTAGGAGTTTAAATGCACATACCGTCTGTCAGAGTGACTCTGTTACTATTGCAGTGTTGAGCTATTAGCTGCTCACCAGCTGCTTTTTGTTGGCAAATATTAGCTAGCTACGCCCTGTCAGCAACTTGTTGCACGAGTTCGCTTGCTCTACGTAACTGAAGACCTACTCCTGTGCTGCGTTCATGTTGCAAACGCTTGTTGTGCCGCAGCTATCAGCTTGGCAGCGGTGTGAAAACGACACCTGCTACATTTAGCACACTCCCACAGTAGACGCCCACCTTTATGCCTCTTTTCGCTAGCTAGCGTAGACATGCCCCCGCACTGCCTTCGACACGCCCCTTTGTCGTTGGCCCACTGCGAACATAAAAAGCGTTTGTATTTCTGCACATTCGTCGCACGGTCCCTTTGCACATGCGCATTGTAGCTTTTGCGCGTGTGCATTGGACTAAATCCTGCTGCTTGCAATGCGAAGATCCGCAGCGATCAACTCGGAATGAGGGCCAATGTCTGACTCTAGAGACATATCTAGAATGAAAAAAAAGTGGTGCACAAACTTTTTTATTTTGTGTTTTAAGGATAAAATTGATTACAGATACTCTTGTGTGGGTGTACTCTTATGTATGTTTATGTAAATATGGTAAGTATTAAAACATAACGTTTATTCAAAATATTTAAAATAAAATTCTGTACCCACTAATCCACCAAAAGATCAATATGCAAGAGGACAGAGCAAAGGATACACAAAGGAAATAACCCACATATATAAAATATGTTCTGGTTGGTCTATATCATTAATAGCCTGGCATAGCGATGCAGACATTGCCGTCAATCATCAGTCTTTTGTCTTACCAGCACAAGCAGAGCTTGTTTAAATGGGACCTGAGTAGGTCATGTATGTATCAGATCTCATGTATAGAGAATATATTATCCACGTATAGGGGTATATGCAATTCACGGCGAATCGCGGCAAATTATCGCCGTTTTTTAATTCGATACAATTCAACAGGTGAATTCCGGCAGGTGGCTGCCGGAATTCACCATATTCAATGAAAAACGGATTCGACAGTCCCGCGGGCGAAAAACGGCCGATTTGCCGGATTTTGCCGCGATTTAAAAAAACGGGAAAAACCCGGAAAAAAATGGCGTGGGGTCCCCCCTCCAAAGCATAACCAGCCTCGGGCTCTTCGAGCTGGTCCTGGTTTTAAAAATCCGGGGTCAAAATTGACAGCGGATCCCCCGTATTTTTAAAACCAGCACCGGGCTCTGCGCCTGATGCTGGTGCAAAAAATACGGGGGACAAAACGAGTAGGGGTCCCCCGTATTTTTTACACCAGCATCGGGCTCCACTAGCTGGACAGATAATGCCACAGCCGGGGGTCACTTTTATACAGTGCCCTGCGGCCGTGGCATTAAATATCCAACTAGTCACCCCTGGCCGGGGTACCCTGGGGGAGTGGGGACCCCTTCAATCAAGGGGTCCCCCCCCCCAGCCACCCAAGGGCCAGGGGTGAAGCCCGAGGCTGTCCCCCCCCATCCAAGGGCTGCGGATGGGAGGCTGATAGCCTTTAGAAAAATGTCTGAATATTGTTTTTTCCAGTAGTACTACAAGTCCCAGCAAGCCTCCCCCGCAAGCTGGTACTTGGAGAACCACAAGTACCAGCATGCGGGAGAAAAACGGGCCCGCTGGTACCTGTAGTACTACTGGGAAAAAAGTACCCAAATAAAAACAGGACACACACACCGTGACAAGTACAACTTTATTACATACTGCCGACACACACATACTTACCTATGTTGACACGAAGCAGTCGGTCCTCTTCTCTAAGTAGAATCCACGGATACCTGAAAATAAAAGATAATTATACTCACCTTCCAGCGTCCAGAGATACATCCACGTCCAGAAAATAATCCAGGTACTTGGCAAAAAAAAAAAAAAAACGCAATGACCCGATCCTGCGGACTGAAAGGGGTCCCATATTGACACATGAGACCCCTTTCCCCGAATGTGCCGGGACCCCACGTGACTCCTGTCACTGAGGTCCCTTCAGTCAATCAGGAAGCGCTACTACGTGGCGCTCACCTGATTGGCTGTGCGCTGTCTGTGCTGTGACAGCGCATCGCAAAGCCTCTCCATTATATTCAATGGTGGGAACTTTGCCGTCAGCGGGGGGGTTACCCGCGGTCAGCCGCTGACCGGCGGGTGACCCCACCGCTAGCCGCAAAGTTCCCACCATTGAATATAATGGAGAGGCTTTGCGATGCGCTGTCACAGCACAGACAGCGCACAGCCAATCAGGTGAGCGCCACGTAGTAGCGCTTCCTGATTGGCTGAAGGGACCTCAGTGACAGGAGTCACGTGGGGTCCCGGCACATTCGGGGAAAGGGGTCTCATGTGTCAATATGGGACCCCTTTCAGTCCGCAGGATCGGGTCATTGCGTTTTTTTTTTTTGCCAAGTACCTGGATTATTTTCTGGACGTGGATGTATCTCTGGACGCTGGAAGGTGAGTATAATTATCTTTTATTTTCAGGTATCCGTGGATTCTACTTGGAGAAGAGGACCGACTGCTTCGTGTCAACATAGGTAAGTATGTGTGTGTCGGCAGTATGTAATAAAGTTGTACTTGTCACGGTGTGTGTCCTGTTTTTATTTGGGTATTTTTTTTCCAGTAGTACTACAGGTACCAGCGGGCCCGTTTTTCTCCCGCATGCTGGTACTTGTGGTTCTTCAAGTACCAGCTTGCGGGGGAGGCTTGCTGGGACTTGTAGCACTACTGGAAAAAACAATATTCAGACATTTTTCTCAAGGCTATCAGCCTCCCATCCGCAGCCCTTGGATGGGGGGGACAGCCTCGGGCTTCACCCCTGGCCCTTGGGTGGCTGGGGGGGGGACCCCTTGATTGAAGGGGTCCCCACTCCCCCAGGGTACCCCGGCCAGGGGTGACTAGTTGGATATTTAATGCCACGGCCGCAGGGCACTGTATAAAAGTGACCCCCGGCTGTGGCATTATCTGTCCAGCTAGTGGAGCCCGATGCTGGTGTAAAAAATACGGGGGACCCCTACTCGTTTTGTCCCCCGTATTTTTTGCAGCAGCACCAGGCGCAGAGCCAGGTGCTGGTTTTAAAAATACGGGGGATCCTCTGTCAAATTTTCCCCCGCATTTTTAGAACCAGGACCAGGTCGAAGAGCCCGAGGCTGGTTATGCTTTGGAGGGGGGACCCCACGCCATTTTTTCCCTTGATTTTACCGTTCCAGCTATAAAAAAAAAATATATTTTTAAAAATATATAAAAAATACTTGTGCAACCAAAAAAGACAAACCAAGTACCTAATCCCTTCTAATAAAAATAGATATGCTATTCCCAAAAAAAAAAACCACCAAAAAAAACACGTTTTAATTTTTTTTTATTGGTTTCACCCTCCAAAGTGTGGCGGATTGAAAATGACGAATTTACTGTCTAAAAGCACTGTTGTCGAATTGCCAAACTTGAATTGAATACACTTTGGTCGAATTGCAGCACTTGTATCATTGCAGAAAAGTCGAATTTGACAAAAGTCGAATTTCAAAAAGTAGAATTTTGAAAGTCCATTTTTTTGACGGAAAGCACTGAATTGCATTGACAAAAAAAATTTTTGGCGAAAAAATCCCGAAATTCGACAATTTCGGGAATTCGACCGCAATTGCATATACCCCACAGTGTCTCACGGGTACGTCTGTGATTCTCTCCCCCATAATAAATATGCTTCAGTTAACAGCCTAGGATGTTCCAAAAATTAGGCCAAAGTTCGGAAAGAAGAAGTAGTGGTGATCCTGCTGTTGGTATTGAGTCGGGATAAGTCCTAAATTACTAAACTGGGTATTCTCTGAGGGTCGCCCCACAGATACTAACCCAGCCCATCACCGTTTCGCTTCCAAGATCAGACGAGATTGGGCTCTTGCGGTGAGGTATGATAGTAAGAAGCAGACGTGATTGTCAACTCACCAATGAGAATGCACCTATTAGGTATATTACAGAGTAATGATCAGTTAGATCTACTGTCTACGTTAGATCTAGGATTAATCCTTGGAATCGTAGATGAGACGCCACAGAAAATGTTGAGATTTGGAAAAGAAGACAGTAGATAAACTTTGTATTATAAAGTCTGTTTCAGGAGTAAATGATGCAAAACACAGTTCCTGCATCTATGGATAGACTTAAACATAATCAGATCATTTCATGGGGAGACATGTGGAAAAACACACACAATTATCCTCTTTCCATCAGTGGAATTTAATTATACACCATATTTAGGGGCATATCGGTGGATATCATAGTTTATGTGTATCTCATCCAATAGTTTGTGCCACATGAAAATGCTGTGTCCAAAAGCAGATTTTAATAAAAGAGGATTAATTCATGGAGAGGCATGAAAAGGGGAAACACAAATGTCCTCTCCACCATATTTTGTGTTTTACAAATGGTTTTACTTAAGGTACAGGTTGAGTATCCCTTATCCAAAATGCTTGGGACCAGAGGTATTTTGGATATGGGATTTTTCCGTATTTTGGAATAATTGCATACCATAATGAGATTTCATGGTGATGGGACCTAAATCTAAGCACAGAATGCATTTATGTTACATATACACCTTATACACACAGCGTGAAGAAAATTTTAGACAATATATTTTATAACTTTGTGCATTAAACAAAGTGTGTCTACATTCACACAATTCATTTATGTTTCGTATACACCTTATACAGACAGCCTGAAGGTAATTTAATACAATATTGTTAATAACTTTGTGTATTAAACAAAGTTTGTGTACATTGAGCCATCAAAAAACAAAGGTTTCACTATCTCACTCTCACTCAAAAAAGTCCGTATTTCGGAATATTCCGTATTTCGGAATATTTGGATATGGGATACTCAACCTGTAT
This sequence comes from Pseudophryne corroboree, assembly GCF_028390025.1. Lineage (NCBI taxonomy): Eukaryota > Metazoa > Chordata > Amphibia > Anura > Myobatrachidae > Pseudophryne > Pseudophryne corroboree. The sequence goes on from NC_086454.1 coordinate 206,600,980, forward strand.
ATGGTTATATGGTTAAATGGTTATATGGTTAAATGTTTATATGGTTAAATGGTTTTTTTGGTTAAATGATGTTTACATTTGTATAATATATGTTTTTTAAATAAACATTTTTTTAAATACTTTCCTCATTACACAAACATCAATGGTATAGCATTGGGGTACAATGGCGGTGAAAACACATGGCCATTTGGGGGTTAAAATCACTTTGGGCCCACAGAAACACATGGTACAGCATTGGGGTACAGTGGTGGTGAAAACACATGGCTTTAGGGGGTAAAAATGACTTTGGGCACACACAAATAAAATGTAAACAATAATTTATAATAGGATTTTAATACCTACCGGTAAATCCTTTTCTCTTAGTCCGTAGAGGATGCTGGGGATGCTTCAAGAACCATGGGGTATAGACGGGATCCGCAGGAGACATGGGCACTTTAAGACTTTAAAAGGGGTGTAAACTGGCTCCTCCCTCTATGCCCCTCCTCCAGACTCCAGTTATAGGAACTGTGCCCAGGGAGACGGACATTTCGAGGAAAAGGATTTATTTAATTTTTTTAAACTAAGATGAGATTCATACCAGCTCACACCTTCAACATGGCATTCAACAACAACGCATGCAACGGCATGACTAACATCAGCAACAGACTGACTGAACTGAACACAACATGTGTGTACCATAACCAATAACTGCAAATTCAGCCCGCACTGGGACGGGCGCCCAGCATCCTCTACGGACTAAGAGAAAAGGATTTACCGGTAGGTATTAAAATACTATTTTCTCATACGTCCTAGAGGATGCTGAGGATGCTTCAAGAACCATGGGGTTTATACCAAAGCTCTAGAACGGGCGGGAGAGTGCGGATGACTCTGCAGTACCGATTGACCAAACAAGAGGTCCTCCTCCGCCAGGGTATTAAACTTGTAAAACTTTGCAAAGGTGTTTGATCCCGACCAAGTAGCAGCTCGGCAAAGCTGTAATGCCAAGACCCCTCGGGCAGCCGCCCAGGATGAGCCCACCTTTCTGGTAGAATGGGCCTTCACCGATTTCGGTAACAGCAATCCTGCCGTAGAATGAGCCTGCTTAATCGTATTACAGATTCAGCGTGCAATAGTCTGCTTGGAAGCAGAAGTCCCAACCTTGTTGGGAGACCACAGGACAAACAGAGCCTCTGTTTTCCTAACCTGAGCCGTTCTGGCGACATAGATTTTCAAAGCTCTGACCACATCAAGAGACTTCGATTCCGCCAAGGTGTCAGTAGCCACTGGCACCACAATAGGCTGGTTTACGTGAAACGATGAAACCACTTTTGGCAGAAATTGCTGACGAGTTCTCAACTCCGCTCTATCTGCATGGAAGATTAAATAGGGGCTTTTGTGAGACAAAGCCACCAATTCAGACATCCACCTTGCGGATGCCAAGGCCAACAGCATGACTACTTTCCAAGTAAGGAATTTCAACTCCACCTTATGCAAAGGTTCAAACCAATGAGATCGCAGGAACTGCAACACCACATTAAGATCCCATGGTGCCACTGGGGGCACAAAGGGAGGTTGGATGTGCAGCACGCCCTTCACGAAGGTCTGAACTTCTGGAAGGGAGGCCAATTCTTTCTGTAAGAAAATAGATAAGGCCGAAATTTGTACTTTAATGGAGCCTAACTTTAGGCCCGCATCCACACCTGCTTGCAAAAAATGGAGCAAACGCCCCAGCTGAAATTCTTCCGTAGGAGCCTTCTTGGATTCACACCAAGACACATATTTTCTCCAAATACAGTGGTAATGTTTCGCCGTTACTTCTTTTCTAGCCTGAAGTAGTGTGGGAATGACTTCACTGGGAATACCCTTTCGGGCTAGGATTTGGCGTTCAACCGCCATGCCGTCAAACGCAGCCGCGGTAAGTCTTGATACACGCACGGTCCTTGCTGTAACAGGTCCTCTCGTAGAGGAAGAGGCCAGGGATCTTCTATGAGTAATTCTTGAAGATCTGGATACCAAGCCCTCCTTGGCCAGTCCGGAACAATGAGGATCACCTTCTTATGATCTTTATCACCTTCGTAATGAGTGGAAGTGGAGGGAACACATAGACCGACTGAAACACCCACGGTGTCACCAGGGCATCCACCGCTATTGCTTGAGGGTCCCTCGACCTGGAACAATATCTCTGAAGTTTCTTGTTGAGGCGAGACACCATCATGTCTATTTGAGGAATTCCCCAACGACTTGTCACTTCTGCAAAGACCTCTTGATGAAGACCCCACTCTCCTGAATGGAGATCGTGTCTGCTGAGGAAGTCTGCTTCCCAGTTGTCCACTCCTGGAATGAAGACTGCTGACAGAGCGCTTGCATGTTTTTCCGCCCAGCGAAGAACTTTTGTGGCCTCCGCCATCGCCGCTCTGCTCTTTGTTCCGCCTTGGCGGTTTATATACGCCACTGCTGTTACGTTGTCTGACTGAATCAAGACTGGCAGACTGCGAAGAGAAGTTCCGCTTGCCGAAAGCCGTTGTAAATGGCCCTTAATTCCAGAATGTTTATGTGCAGACAAGCTTCCTGGCTTGACCATTTTCCCTGGAAATTTTCCTCCCGTGTGACTGCTCCCCAGCCTCGGAGACTTGCATCCGTGGTCACCAGGATCGAATCCTGGATCCAGAACCTGCGTCCCTCTAGGAGGTGAGAACTGTGCAGCTACCCCAGGAGAGAGATTCTGGTCCTGGAAGATAGGATTATTTTCCGGTGCATGTGGAGGTGAGACAGGTCCCACTGAAACACCCTGGCATGGAACCTGCCAAACTGAATGGCCTCGTAGGCCGCCACCATCTTCCCCAGGAACCGAGTGCATTGAAGAATCTACACTCTTGCCGGTTGCAGAATCTGTTTTACCATGTTCTGTATTTCCAGAGCCTTTTCCACTGGAAGAAAACTCTCTGTAATTCTGTATCCAGAATCATACCCAAGAACGACAGCCGTGTTGTCGGAACCAACTGTTATTTTATCAAGTTTAGGAGCCAACCATGTTGTTGCAGAATTGTCAGGGAGAGCGTAACGTTGTTCACTAATTGCTCCTTGGATCTTGCCTTTATCAGGAGATCGTCCAAGTACGGGATAATTGTGATTCCCTGCTTGCACAGGAGAACCATTATTTCCGCCATAACCTTGGTGAAAATCCTCGAAGCCGTGGACAGACCAAACGGCAACGTCTGAAATTGGTAATGACAATCCTGGACAGCAAACCTCAGATAAGCCTGATGTGGAGGATATATGGGGACGTGCAAGTAGGCATCCTTTATGTCGACCGACACCATAAAATCCTCCTCCTCCAGACTGGAGATCACTGCTCGGAGAGATTCTCTTGAATTTGAATTTTTTTAGATAGAAGTTGAGGGATTTAGGTTCAGAATTGGTCTGACTGAGCCATCTGGCTTCGGGACCACGAACAGGCTCGAATAAAAGCCTTCCCCCTGTTGTGACGGGGGTACCGTGACAATGACTTGATTTTGACACAGCTTTAGTATTGCAGCGCAAACTACCTCTCTTTCTGGAAGAGAAGCTGGCAAGGCCGATTTGAAAAATCGGTGAGGAGGCACATCTTGAAACTCCAATTTGTACCCTTGGGCTACTATTTCTAATACCCAAGGATCCAGGGCCGAGCGAACCCAGACCTGACTGAAGAGTTGTAGACGTGCCCTCACCGGTGCGGACTCCCGCAGAGGAGCCCCAGCATCATGCGGTGGATTTGGTAGAAGCCGGGGAGGACTTCTGCTCCTGGGAACTTGCCACAGCCTGTGACATTTTTCCCCTTCCTTTTCCTCTCGTAGCAAGGAAGGAAGAACTTTGTCCTTTTTTGTATTTATTGGGCCGAAAGGACTGCATCTGATAGTGGGGCGTTTTCTTTTGTTGTGCAGGAACATAAGGTAGGAACGATGACTTACCCGCGGTAGCCGTAGATACCAGGTCAGTGAGGCCTTCACCAAACAAGACACTACCGTTAAACGGCAGAGACTCCATAGTCTTCTTAGAGTCAGCATCAGCATTCCATTGATGAATCCACAATGCCCTCCTAGCCGAGACTGCCATGGCATTGGCCCTTGATCCCAAAAGGCCAATATCCCTCGCAGCTTCCTTTAGATAGGCTGCAGCGTCCCTGATATGACCCAGTGTCAAAAGCAAGCTATCCCTGTCCAGGGAATCCATATCAGATGACAAGTTATCTGTACACTTTTCAATGGCCCTACTCACCCATGCCGATGCAATGGCAGGCCTGAGCAGCGTACCTGTAGTGACATAAATGGATTTTAGTGTATTTTCCTGCTTACAATCCAAAGGATCCTTTAGGGCTGCCGTGTCAGGAGACGGAAGCGCCACCTTTTTGGACAGATGCGATAGAGCTTTGTCCACCGGTGGGGTTGACTCCCACTTTTCCCTGTCCCCAGAGGGGAACGGATATGCCACCGGAATTCTCTTGGGAACCAGTGACTTCTTGTCAGGATTTTCCCAAGCTTTTTCAAAAAGAGCGTTCAGTTCATGAGATGGAGGAAACGTCACCTCAGGTTTCTTTCCCTTAAACATGCAGACCCTAGTAGCAGGAACAGTAGGGTCTTCCGTGATATGTAATACGTCTTTTATCGCCACAATCATGTACTGAATGCTCTTAGCCAGTTTAGGATTCAATCTGGCATCACTATAGTCGACACTGGAATCAGAGTACGTGACGGTATCTGTATCCGCTATCTGGGTAAATGAACGCTTCTGTGACCCCAAGGGGGTCTGAACTTGCGACAATACATCCTCCATGGATTTTCTCCATGTCTGGTTCTGAGACTCAGATTTATTTAATCTCTTATTCAACCGAGCCACATTTGCATTCAAAACACTCAACATATTTACCCAATCAGCCGTCGGTGGTGCCGACACGGTCACTCCCACAATCTTTTCTGTCCCCACTCCAGCCTCCTCCTGGGAAGAGCACTCAGACTCAGACATGTCGACACACGCGTACCGACAACCACACTGGGGCTATAGGGGACAGACCCACAGCAAAGCCTGTTAGAGAAACACAGAGGGAGTTTTGCCAGCTCACAACCCAGCGCCTATCCCGGTACTGAAACGATTAAAATAATGCCTCAGCCCTTTTAGCGCTTTTTATACTAATAAAACAGCACCAAAATAACGGTGCCTCTACCCCCCCCCCCTCCCCCCCCCCCCCCCCCGTTTTGCACCCTGTTACTTGTACAGCATTGTTTGAGGTCAGGACCAGCGTCTCTGCAGCTCTGTGAAGAGAAAATGGCGCTTATTAGAGCTGTGAGGGCTAAGCCAGGCCTCCTTAATGGCGCGCTTCAGTCCCGCTAATTTTCATATTCTTTATACTGGCGGGGGTCTGGACACAGTGCTAAAGCACTGTATTCCTCTTTTGCCAGGTATTTATCAGGTATTATGCTGCCCAAGTCGCCCCCCCCCCTGCGCCGTGCACCCTGCAGTGCCGCTGTGTGTGTGGGAGCATGGCGTGCAGCGCTGCCGCTGCGCGGTACCTCAAAGACACTGAAGTCTTCTTCCGTCACTGAAGTCATCTGATCTTCTTTTACTCACCTGTCTTCTGACTTCTGGCTCTGCAAGGGGGGTGACAGCGCGGCTCCGTGAACGAGCATCTAGGCGTACCTAGCGATCAGACCCTCTGGAGCTGATGGTGTCCAGTAGCCTAAGAAGCAGAGCCTTGAAACTCACAGAAGTAGGTCTGCTTCTCTCCCCTCAGTCCCACGATGCAGGGAGCCTGTTGCCAGCTGGTCTCCCTGAAAATAATAAACCTAACATAAAGTCTTTTTCTGAGAAACTCTGGAGAGCTCCTCAGTATGCATCCAGTCTCACTGGGCACATAATCTAACTGGAGTCTGGAGGAGGGGCATAGAGGGAGGAGCCAGTTCACACCCCTTTTAAAGTGTTAAAGTGCCCATGTCTCCTGCGGATCCCGTCTATACCCCATGCTTCTTGAAGCATCTCCAGCATCCTCTAGGACGCATGAGAAAATACATTGATGGTCAGTGTTATTACATTGGTGGTCAGTGTGATTACATTGGTGGTCAGTGTGATTACATTGGTGGACAGTGTGAAAGGTGGACAGTGATTGGTGGTCAGTGTGGAAATACATACTTGGGCCAAGAAAAATAAGATTTTAGTTACCGGTAAATCTATTTCTCGCAGTACGTAGTGGATGCTGGGGACTCCGTAAGGACCATTGGGATAGACGGGCTCCGCAGGAGACATGGGCACTTTAAGAAAGAATTTTGGTTCTGGTGTGCACTGGCTCCTCCCTCTATGCCCCTCCTCCAGACCTCAGTTAGAGAAACTGTGCCCAGAAGAGCTGACAGTACAAGGAAAGGATTTTGGTAATCCAGGGCAAGATTCATACCAGCCACACCAATCACACCGTATAACAAGTGAAAACAACCAGTTAACAGTATGATAAACAACAGAGCATCAGGTCAACCCTGATGCAACCATAACATAACCCTTATTGAAGCAATAACTATATACAAGTATTGCAGAAGAATTCCGCACTTGGGTCGGGCACCCAGCATCCACTACGGACTACGAGAAATAGATTTACTGATAAGTAAAATCTTATTTTCTCTAACGTCCTAGTGGATGCTGGGGACTCCGTAAGGACCATGGGGATTATACCAAAGCTCCCAAACGGGCAGGAGAGTGCGGATGACTCTGCAGCACCGATTGAGCAAACACAAGGTCCTCCTCAGCCAGGGTATCAAACTTGTAGAACTTTGCAAAAGTGTTTGAACCTGACCAAGTAGCCGCACGGCAAAGCTGTAATGCCGAGACCCCTCGGGAGGCCGCCCAAGAAGAGCCCACCTTCCTAGTGGAATGGGCCTTAACTGATTTTAGAAGCGGCAATCCAGCCGCAGAATGAGCCTGCTGAATCGTGTTACAGATCCAGCGAGCAATAGTTTGCTTTGAAGCAGGAGCACCAAGCTTGTTGGAAGCATACAGGATAAACAACGACTCTGTTTTCCTGACCCTAGCCGTTCTGGCTACATAAACTTTCAAAGCTCTGACCACATCAAGTAACTCGGAATCCTCCAAGTCAGTAGTAGCCACAGGCACCACAATAGGTTGGTTTATATGAAAAGATGAAACCACTTTCGGCAGAAATTGTGGACGGGTCCGCAATTCTGCTCTATCCGCATGGAAAACCAGATAGGGGCTTTTATGTGACAAAGCCGCCAACTCTGACACACGCCTAGCCGAAGCCAAGGCTAATAGCATGACCACCTTCCACGTGAGATATTTCAACTCCACCGTTTTGAGTGGTTCAAACCAGTGGGATTTCAGGAAACTCAACACCACGTTAAGATCCCAAGGTGCCACTGGAGGCACAAAAGGGGGCTGAATATGCAGCACTCCCTTTACAAACGTCTGAACTTCAGGTAGAGAAGCCATCTCTTTTTGAAAGAAAATGGATAGGGCCGAAATCTGGACCTTAATGGAACCCAATTTTAGGCCCAAATTCACTCCGGACTGTAGGAAGTGAAGGAAACGGCCCAGCTGGAATTCCTCCGTAGGAGCATTCCTGGCCTCACACCAAGCAACATATTTTCGCCATATACGGTGATAATGTTGAGCTGTCACGTCCTTCCTAGCCTTTATCAGCGTAGGAATGACCTCATCCGGAATGCCTTTCTTTGCTAGGATCCGGCATTCAACCGCCATGCCGTCAAACGCAGCCGCTGTAAGTCTTGGAACAGACAGGGCCCCTGTTGCAAAAAGTCCTGTTTTAGAGGAAGAGGCCACGGGTCCTCTGTGAGCATTTCTTGCAGATCTGGATACCAAGTCCTTCTTGGCCAATCTGGAACAATGAGTATTGTTCTCACTCCTCTTTTTCTTATTATCCTTAGCACCTTGGGTATGAGTGGCAGTTCCCACCGACTTGTAATCTGTGCGAAGACTTCCTGATGAAGTCCTCACTCTCCCGGGTGGAGGTCGTGTCTGCTGAGGAAGTCTGCTTCCCAGTTGTCCACTCCCGGGATGAACACTGCTGACAGTGCGCTTACGTGATTCTCCGCCCAGCGAAAAATTCTGGTGGCTTCCACCATCGCCACTCTGCTCCTTGTGCCGCCTTGATGGTTTATATGAGCCACTGCGGTGATGTTGTCTGACTGAATCAGAACCGGTTGGTCGCGAAGCAGGGTCTCCGCTTGACGTAGGGCGTTGTATATGGCCCTTAGTTCCAGGATGTTGATGTGAAGGCAAGTCTCTTGACTTGACCACAGACCTTTGAAATTTCTTCCCTGTGTGACTGCACCCCAACCTCGGAGGCTTGCGTCCGTGGTCACCAGGACCCAGTCCTGAATGCCGAATCTGCGGCCCTCGAGAAGGTGAGCGCTCTGCAGCCACCACAGGAGTGATACCCTGGCCCTGGGGGATAGGGTGATTAACCGATGCATCTGAAGATGTGATCCGGACAACTTGTCCAGTAAGTCCCATTGAAAAGTCCTCGCATGGAACCTGCTGAAGGGAATGGCCTCGTATGATGCCACCATCTTTCCCAGGACACGATTGCAGTGATGCACTGACACCTGTTTTGGCTTTAATAGGTTCCTGACCAGTGACATGAGTTCCTGAGCTTTCTCCATCGGGAGATAAACCCTTTTCTGGTCTGTGTCTAGAATCATGCCCAGGAAAGGCAGACGAGTCGTAGGAACCAACTGCGACTTTGGAATATTTAGAATCCAGCCGTGTTGCCATAACACTTCCAGAGAAAGTGCTACGCTGATCAGCAACTGCTCTCTTGATCTCGCTTTTATGAGGAGATCGTCCAAGTATGGGATAATTGTGACTCCTTGCTTCCGCAGGAGTACCATCATCTCCGCCATTACCTTGGTAAATATTCTCGGTGCCGTGGAGAGACCAAACGGCAACGTCTGAAATTGGTAATGACAATCCTGTACCACAAATCTGAGGTACGCCTGATGAGGTGGATAAATGGGGACATGAAGGTATGCATCCTTTATGTCCAGAGACACCATAAAATCCCCCCCTTCCAGGCTTGCGATGACCGCTCTCAGCGATTCCATCTTGAACTTGAACCGTTTCAGGTATATGTTCAGGGATTTTAAATTCAATATGGGTCTGACTGAACCGTCCGGTTTTGGGACTCCAAACATCGTCGAATAATAACCCCTTCCTTGTTGAAGGAGGGGAACCTTGACCACCACCTGTTGAAGATATAATTTGTGAATTGCAGTTAACACAATTTCTCTCTCGTGGGGGGAAGCTGGCAGGGCCGATTTGAGGTATCGTGCGGGGGCATCTCCTCGAATTCCAGCTTGTATCCCTGAGACACAATATCTATTGCCCAGGGATCCAACTGGGAGTGAACCCACTTGTGGCTGAAATTTCTAAGACGTGCCCCCACCGGGCCTAGCTCCGCTTGTGGAGCCCCAGCGTCATGCGGTGGATTTTGCAGAGGCCGGGGAGGACTTCTGTTCCTGGGAACTAGCTGTGTTGTGCAGCTTCTTTTCTCTGCCCCTGCCTCTGGCAAGAAAGGACGCACCTCGGACTTTCTTGTTTTTCTGTGATCGAAAGGACTGCATTTGATAATACGGTGCTCTCTTAGGCTGTGAGGAAACATATGGCAAAAAATTTGACTTTCCAGCCGTAGCTGTGGAGACCAGGTCCAAGAGACCCTCCCCAAACAATTCCTCACCCTTGTAAGGTAAAACCTCCATATGCCTTTTTGAGTCGGCATCACCTATCCATTGCCGAGTCCACAGGACCCTTCTGGCAGAAATCGACATAGCATTTATTCTAGAACCCAGTAGACTAATGTCTCTTTGAGCATCTCTCATATATAGGACAGCGTCTTTAATATGCCCCAGGGTCAATAATATAGTATCCTTGTCTAAGGTATCAAGTTCCTCAGACAGGTTGTCCGTCCACGCTGCTACAGCACTACACACCCAGGCCGACGCGATCGCCGGCCTTAGTAAAGTACCTGAATGTGTATAAATGGACTTCAGGGTACCCTCCTGTTTTCTATCCGCAGCATCTTTGAGGGTAGCCGTATCCTGTGACGGCAGGGCTACCTTCTTGGATAAGCGTGTTAAAGCTTTGTCCACCCTAGGGGAGGATTCCCAGCGTAACCTGTCCGTTGGCGGGAAAGGATACGCCATAAGAATCCTTTTGGAAATCTGCAGTTTTTTATCTGGAGATTCCCAAGTGTCACGATCTAGGTAATTCCTTATCAGTATTTACCTTCCAAATGCCTCCTGAGACTGTCCCAGTGTTCCAAGCCTGGATTCCATCTGCACTGTCTGTGTGCAGCACGCTGCATCTCATTGTCTCAAATCTCTTTACTGTGATTCTGGCAGCTTCATGGTTAAAGCTCACATTCAAGTTACAAACAATCTTTCCCTCCAAAAGCTAACATGGGTGCAGCCATGTTTTCCTAATCACATGTTACCTTTCAGCCTATCAGCTGCACTCTGCTCTCAGCCTGATTACACAGCAGCTGCACTCTGGTCTCTGGTTAATCAGCCAGCCAATCCCTGCTTCCCAGCAGGTATAAATATCCTGTTCCTGGGGTGGAAAGATGTCAGTGCTTCAATTGTCTTCAGTGATTCCAGTGTGCAGTTCTCCCATGGACTTTCTCTGCAGTACAGCCTGACTCCCTGGTGATTATACTCTGCAGTGTAACCCGACACTCCAGTGATTAACCCTCTACAGTCTACCCTGATTCACCTGTGCTTCTAAGTACAATAGTGCATTTCTATCTGCGAACCCCAGCTTCACTCAAAGCTTACCAACGATCCCAAAGTAACCATCGGTGTTCCGTCATCGATTCCAAGTCCCCATCGGTGTTCCGTCATCGATCCCAAGTATTTCTCTGAACTGTGTTTCATATTACCAGTACCAAGTCATCAGTATTCCTCTGAACTGTGTTTAATAAAACCTTTGAACTTTCCCTTGTTGTCGTGGTCACGCCTTCGGGCATTTGTTCTAAAGGTTCCCTGCATGTCCAAGAACCCTGTACTGCATCCCAGGTACACATATATACCTCAGCCCCTACAACTGAGGCTTCCCCCTGGTCAGCACCAGCCCTCAGTTGTGACACCAAGCCTTTTCACATAACTCATTTAGCTCGTGTGAGGGGGGAAAGGTTACCTGTGGCTTCTTTTCCCCATACATATGTACCCTCCCTTCAGGGACTGGGGTTTCCTCTGTGATGTGCAAAACATCCTTAATTGCTATAATCATATAACGGATGGATTTAGCCAATTTTGGCTGTAGTTTGCATCATCGTAATCGACACTGGAGTCAGAATCCATGTCGGTATCCGTGTCAACAATTTGGGATAGTGGGCGCTTCTGAGACCCTGTCGGCCTCTGCGACATAGGATCAGGCATGGGTTGGGACCCTGACTGTCCTGAGGCTTCAGCTTTTTCTAACCTTTTATGTAAGGAATTAACATTATCATTTAAAACCTTCCACATATCCATCCAATCAGGTGTCGGCGCCGTCGGCGGAGACACCACATTCATTTGCTCCCGCTCTGCTTCCACATAGCCTTCTCATCAGACATGTCGACACAAGCGTACCGACACACCACACACACAGGGAATGCCCTTTTTAAAGACAGTTCCCCCACAAGGCCCTTTGGAGAGACGGAGAGAGAGAGTATGCCAGCACACACCCCAGCGCTATCGGCCTCATCAAGGGCAGGGATGAATTGGCCTATAGACGGGAAGTAGACTGGTTGTCCCAGTGGTGCAGCACAACAACCTTGAGCTCAACCCCCTCAAATCTGTCGAGATGATAGTGTACTTCAGGAAGAAGTCAGCTAGTGCACCTCCACTAACAATTGCTGACAGTGTGGTATCGCTAGTGGACTCATTTAAGTTCCTAGGGACCACAATCTTCTGGGACCTTAAATGGGGGTCCAACGCTGACACCACTGTCGGGAAAGCGCAGCAGAGGTTGTTCTTCCTCAGGCAACTAAGGAAGTTCAACATCCCACAGAAGCTTCTTCTCTTCTTCTACTCCACGATTGTGGAGTCAGTACTGTGCTCCTCGATACTGGTATGGTATAGCTCCACCAGCGCGAGTGACAGATGCAGGCTCCAAAAGGTGGTAAGTACTGCAGAGAAGATCATCGGGGCCGACCTTCCCTCAGTTCAAGACCTGTACCTGTCCAGAGCTAAAAAGCAGGCAACGAAGATAGTAAAGGACCAGCTACACCCCGGCCACAGCATGTTTAGATTGCTTCCTTCAGGCAGGCGTTACTGGGCCATCCCTGCCAGGTCCACCAGAAGCCTCAAAAGTTTATTTCCCCAAGCAGTCCGCCTGCTGAACTCCTGAACATTGACTAACTAGACGTACATGTAACTCACTTGCGTCCCTACGATATTCCTATCTGTATGACTTTACTTGCCCCCCACCCCCACCCCCACCCACCTGCTTATCTGTTACCTACTTGGCTGTTGTATAGCAAACCGAAGACAAATTCCTAGTATACGCAAGTATACCTGGCCAATAAAGCTGATTCTGATTCAATAATCTGTGAAATATTCATATGGGGCTTTAATGGAAGCAGGCCTTCTCTGGTTGCTTAAAGCATTTTTGCACTTGACATTGATTTGAGTATCTTTCCCATAAATAAGAGTTCTACGTCAATATACACGCAAAATATCGCTAGTTTTTATTAAACCGTGTTTTTCTAAGCATTTCCTAAACATTTCATCTCTCTTGAATATTATATACTCATTTGTAGCGCTGTTATTGTTCTATTGTGTTTATCTTGTGTAGTGGGATCTGACTAACCCATTCTCTTACAGCTGCTGTAGAAGCGCAGCCCTGTGCAGCAAATAAGAAAATAGGAATTTAATACCTACCGGTAATTACCATGGGGTATAGATCGAGTCCACTGGAGCCTGGCACTTTAAAACTTTTAGTGTGTGTATGTGTGTGCTGGCTCCTCCCCTCTATGCCTCTCCTACCAGACTCAGTCTAGGAAAACTGTGCCCGAGGAGACGGACATGATATGAGAGAAGAACAATACAACAGCGGTGAGGCAACAAGCCAAAACACAACCATAAACGAAAGGAGGGCACTAACCAGAACAGAGGATAGCAACACCAACCTAACCTTGATAACACCGCTATCCCAACAACATAATGGAACCGCAAAGTCGGTCCAACTAAATACTTACACAGGTAAGCAGGAACGAAGCACTGAGGCGGGCGCCCAGTATCCACTACGGACTAGGAGAAAAGGAATTACCGGTAGGTATTAAATTCCTATTTTCTCTTACGTCCTAGTGGCTACTGGTGTCTTGTACTTTAGTACCATGGGGAAGTCCCAAAGCTTCCAAACAGGCGGGAGAGTGCTAAGACCCCTGTACAACCACCTGACCAAACTGAAGGTCTTCCTTGGCCAAGGTATTGAACCTACAGAATTTAACAAACGTGTTCAAACCAGACCAAGTTTCAGCTCGGACAATTGTAGGGCTGATACACCCCAGGCAGCCGCCCAGGAAGAGCCCACCGACCTCGTCGAGTGGGCCTGAATAGACGACGGCAAAGGTAGAGCCGCCGAAATATAGGCCTGTTGAATGGTCAACCAGAGCCAATGAGCAATAGATTGCTTAGAAGCTGGCCGACCAATCTTGGAGGCATCATAAAGGACAAACAGTGAGTCAGATTTCCGATAACAGGCTGTCCTTTTGACATAAATCTTCAGAGCCCTGACCACATCCAAGGACTCAGGACCCACGGAAGTGTCAGATAACACCGGAACCACAATAGGCTGATTCACATGAAAAGCTGACACCACTTTAGGCAAAAACTGAGGACGAGTCCCAAGTTCCGCCCTGTCTTCATGAAAAATCAAATAAGGGCTCTTACAGGATATGGCCCCTAATTCAGAGAAACGCCTGGCAGATGCCAATGCTAATAACATTAACGTCTTCCAGGTGAGAAATTTCAACTCCAACCTATGTAAGGATTCAAACGATTCCGATTGGAGAAAGGACAGAACCACATTGAGGTCCCATGGAGCCGTGGGAGGTACAAAGGGGGTAATTCCAAGTTGATCGCAGCACTATTTTTGATAGCAATTGGGCAAAACCATGGCCCTCATTCCGAGTTGATCGGTCGCAAGGCGAATTTAGCAGAGTTACACACGCTAAGCCTACGCCTACTGGGAGTGAATCTTAGCTTCTTAAAATTGCGACCGATGTATTCGCAATATTGCGATTACTAACTACTTAGCAGTTTCAGAGTAGCTTCAGACTTACTCTGCCTGTGCGATCAGTTCAGTGCTTGTCGTTCCTGGTTGACGTCACAAACACACCCAGCGTTTGCCCAGGCACTCCCACCGTTTCCCCGGCCACTCCTGCGTTTTTTCCGGAAACGGTAGCGTTTTCAGCCACACGCCCCTGAAACGCCGTGTTTCCGCCCAGTAACACCCATTTCCTGTCAATCACATTACGATCGCCGGAGCGAAGAAAAAGCCGTGAGTAAAAATACTATCTTCATAGTAAAGTTACTTGGCGCAGTCGCAGTGCGAACATTGCGCATGCGTACTAAGCGGATTTTCACTGCGATGCGATGAAAAATACCGAGCGAACAACTCGGAATGAGGGCCCATGTGCACTGCAGGGGATGCAGATATAACATGTGCAGAAAGAGTTAGATTTGGGTGGGTTATTTTATTTCTGTGCAGGGTAAATACTGGCTGCTTTATTTTTACACTGCAATTTAGATTGCAGATTGAACTCACCACACCCAAATCTAACTCTCTCTGCACATGTTATATCTGCCTCCCCTGCAGTGCACATGGTTTTGCCCAATTGCTAACAAAAATCCTGCTGCGATCAACTTGGAATTACCCCCAAAGGGCGGTTGCATTTGAAGAACACCCTTCAGGAAAGTCTGTACTTCTGATAACATGGCAAGTTGTTTCTGGAAGAAAATAGAGAGCACCGAAATCTGGACTTTGATGGAGCCTATACATAGGCCCATATCCACTCCCGCTTGCAGGAAAAGTAGAAAATGACAAATTCTAAATTTTATGGGAGAAACCTTTCTACTTTCACACCAGGAAACAGACTTCTTCCAGATAAGATGATAATGTTTCGACGTAACCATCTTCCTGGCCTGGACCATGGTGGAAATAACCTGGGAGGGAAGACCCTTTCTCGCAAGAATCTCCCTCTCAACTTCCAAGCCAGAAGCAGAATCACTTTTTTTTTTAACGTATCAAATCAAACGTAGCCATCAAACGTAGCCGCTGTAAGACTGGATAGATGAATGGACCTTGCTGAAGATCGTCTTGGAGTGGCAAAGGCCAGGGATCCTATAGAGACATGGCCAGGAGGTCCGAGTACCACACCCGTCGAGGCCAATCTGGGGCAATTAGAATTGTCTGAACGCTTTCCATTCCTAGCCTTCTTAGTACCCTTGGGATCAGCGGTAGAGGAGGGAACAGGTACACAAACTGGTAGTCCATGGTGTCGTCAGTGTACCCACTGCTACAGCCTGCCGGTCCCTCATTCTGGAACAGTAACGGCATAGCTTCTTGTTGAGACGAGAAGCCATTAGATCTATCTGCAGACAGCCCTACTGATGAATCAACTGTTGAAACTCCTGGTGATGTAGCCCCCATTCCCCCGGATGGAGGTTGTGCCTGCTGAGGAAGTCTGCTTCCCAATTGTTCACTCCTGGAATGAATATGGCTGAGATGGCCCTTGCGGTGGCCTCCGCCCAGAGGAGGATTTTTGACACCTCTCACATCGCCGCTCTGCTTCTTGTTCCCCCTTGTCGGTTTATGTACACCACCGCTGTGTCATTGTCTGATTGAACCTGGGTCGCCCGACCCTTCAGGAGATGGGAGGCTTGTAGAAGAGCATTGTAAATTGCCCTGAGTCCCAGGATGCTTATTTGTAAAGCCGACTCCTGCACTGACCATAATCCTTGGAACTGGGCCCCATGGGTCACCGCTCCCCAACCCCGGAGGTTGGCAGGTGAGGAATTTGAAGCCACCGTAATAGAAAAATCTGGGCTATCGGAGATAGGATCACTTCCTGATTCGTATGGAGATGAGAAACCGACCATTTGTCTAGCAGATCCAGTTGAAATGGCCGGGCATGAAACCTGCCGTATTGGATTACCTCGTAAACAGCCACCATCTTGCCCAGTAATCAGATGCAAAGATGTATGGACACCTAGCGAGGACTGAACACCGAGCGGACCATAGCCTGGATAGTCAAAGCTTTGTCCATCGGGAGAAACACCTTTTGAGATACCGTATCCATTATCATTCCCAGGAACTGAAGACGCTGGGTCAGTTCCAGGTGAGATTTCTGAAAATTTAGGATCCACCCATGATCTGTGAGTAGGCGAGTAGTCAGATCGATGCTGTGCAGTAGAAGCTCCCTGGACACAGCCTTTATTAGGAGATGGTCCAAATAGGGGACTATGTTCACTCCCATCATGCGCAGCTGCAGCATCATCTCTGCCATGACCTTGGTGAAGACCCTCGGAGCTGTGGATAATCCAAAGGGTAAGGCCTGAAACTGGAAATGGTCGTTCAAGATGGCAAACCTGAGGTAAGCCTGATGAGGAGGCCACATGGGAATGTGTAGGTAAGCATCCTTGACATCCAAAGACACCAGGAAATCCCCCTCCTCCAGAGCAGACACCACCGCCCGCAGCGACTCCATCTTGAATTTGAACACTCGCAGATACGGGTTTAGAGACTTCAGGTCCAACATGGGACGCACCAAACCGTCTGGTTTGGGAACAACAAAAAGACTGGAGTAAAAACCCCTGTTGCGTAAAAGAGGAGGTACAGGAACTACCACCCCTGTCTGCAAAAGTTTTTGAATAGCCTCTTGTAAGGTAACTTTTGCTGCGGGTAAAGCTGGCAAGCTCGACTTGAAAAAATAAGAATTTACTTACCGATAATTCTATTTCTCGTAGTCCGTAGTGGATGCTGGGAACTCCGTAAGGACCATGGGGAATAGCGGCTCCGCAGGAGACTGGGCACATCTAAAGAAAGCTTTAGGATCACCTGGTGTGCACTGGCTCCTCCCCCTATGACCCTCCTCCAAGCCTCAGTTAGGATACTGTGCCCGGACGAGCGTACACAATAAGGAAGGATTTTGAATCCCGGGTAAGACTCATACCAGCCACACCAATCACACTGTACAACTTGTGATCTGAACCCAGTTAACAGCATGATAATAGAGGAGCCTCTAGAAAAGATGGCTCACTACAACAATAACCCGAATTTTTTTGGTAACAATAATTATGTACCAGTATTGCAGACAATCCGCACTTGGGATGGGCGCCCAGCATCCACTACGGACTACGAGAAATAGAATTATCGGTAAGTAAATTCTTATTTTCTCTGACGTCCTAGTGGATGCTGGGAACTCCGTAAGGACCATGGGGATTATACCAAAGCTCCCAAACGGGCGGGAGAGTGCGGATGACTCTGCAGCACCGAATGAGAGAACTCCAGGTCCTCCTCAGTCAAGATATCAAATTTGTAGAATTTTACAAACGTATTTGCTCCTGACCAAGTAACTGCTCGGCAAAGTTGTAAAGCCGAGACCCCTCGGGCAGCTGCCCAAGATGAGCCCACCTTCCTTGTGGAGTGGGCATTTTAAGATTTTTGGCTGTGGCAGGCCTGCCACAGAATGTGCAAGCTGAATTGTACTACAAATCCAACGAGCAATCGTCTGCTTAGAAGCAGAAGCACCCAGTTTGTTGGGTGCATACAGGATAAACAGCGAGTCAGATTTTCTGACTCCAGCCGTCCTGGAAACATGTATTTTCAGGGTCCTGACCACGTCAAGCAACTTGGAATCCTCCAAGTCCTTAGTAGCCGCAGGTACCACAATAGGTTGGTTCATGTGAAATGCAGAAACCACCTTAGGTAGAAAATTTGAGGACGAGTCCTCAATTCTGTCCTTTCAGAATGAACTATTAAGTAAGGGCTTTTATATGATAAAGCCGCCAATTCTGACACCCGCCTGGCTGAAACCAGGGCTAACTCGTCACTTCCATGTGAGATATTTTAAGTCCACAGTGGTGAGTGGTTCAAACCAATGTGACTTTAGGAAAACTCAACACAACATTGAGATCCCCAAGGTGCCACTGGAGGCACAAAAGGAGACTGTATATGCAGTACCCTTTTTACAAATGTCTGAACTTCAGGCACTGAAGCCAGTTCTTTTTGGAAGAAAATCGACAGGGCCGAAATTTGAACCTTAATGGACCCTAATTTTAGGCCCATAGACAGTCCTGTTTGCAGGAAATGGAGGAAACGACCCAGTTGAAATTCCTCTGTAGGGGCCTTCTTGGCCTCACCCCACGCAACATATTTTCGCCAAATGCGGTGATAATGTTTTGCGGTTACGTCTTTCCTGGCCTTGACCAGGGTAGGGATCTTCAGGATCCGGCGTTCAACCGCCATGCCGTCAAACGCAGCCGCGGTAAGTCTTGGAACAGACAAGGCCCTTGCTGGAGCAGGTCCTTTCTTAGAGGTAGAGGCCACGGTTCGTCCGTGAGCATCTCTTGAAGTTCCGGATACCAAGTCCTTCTTGGCCAATCCGGAACCACGAGTATAGTTCTTACTCCTCTCCTTCTTATGATTCTCAGTACTTTTGGTATGAGGGGCAGAGGAGGGAACCCATACACTGACTGGTACACCCACGGTGTTACCAGAGCGTCCACCGCTATTGCCTGAGGGTCCCTTGACCTGGCGCAATATCTGTCTAGTTTTTTGTTTAGACGGGACGCCATTATGTCCACCTTTTGTTTTTCCCAACGGTTTACAATCAGGTGGAAGACTTCTGGGTGAAGTCCCCACTCTCCCGGGTGAAGGTCGTGTCTGCTGAGGAAGTCTGCTTCCCAGTTGTCCACTCCCGGAATGAACACTGCTGACAGTGCTATCACATGATTTTCCGCCCAGCGAAAATCCTTGCAGCTTCTGCCATTGCCCTCCTGCTTCTCGTGCCGCCCTGTCTGTTTACGTGGGCGACTGACGTGATGTTGTCCGATTGGATCAATACCGCCTGACCCTGAAGCAGGGGTTTCGCTTGACTTAGGGCATTGTAAATGGCCCTTAGTTCCAGAATGTTTTTATGAAGAGATGTCTCCAGGCTTGACCATAAGCCCTGGAAATTCCTTCCCTGTGTGACTGCTCCCCAGCCTCGCAGGCTGGCATCCGTGGCCACCAGGACCCAGTCCCGAATGCCGAATCTGCGGCCCTCTAGAAGATGAGCACTCTGCAACCACCACAGGAGGGATACCCTTGTCCCTGGTGACAGGGTTATCCGCTGAAGCATCTGAAGATGCGACCCGGACCATTTGTCCAGAAGGTTCCACTGTGCGTGGAATCTGCCGAATGGGATTGCTTCGTAGGAAGCCACCATTTTTACCCAGAACCCTTGTGCATTGATGCACTGAGACTTGGTTCGGTTTTAGGAGGTTCCTGACTAGCTCGGATAACTCCCTGGCTTTCTCCTCCGGGAGAAGCACCTTCTTTCTGGACTATGTCCAGAATCATCCCTAGGAACAGAAGACAAGTCGTCGGAACCAGCTGCGATTTTTGGAATATTGAAAATCCAATCGTGCTGCCGCAACACTACCTGATATAGTGCTACACCGATCTCCAACTGTTCCCTGGATCTTACCCTTATCAGGGAATCGTCCAAGTAAAGGATAACTAAAATTCCCTTCCTTCGAAGGAATATCATCATTTCGGTCATTACTTCAGTAAAGACCCGGGGTGCCGTGGACCATCCCTACGGCAGCGTCCGAACTGATACAGTTCTGTACCATAACCTGAAATACCCTTGGTGAGAAGGGTAAATTTTGACATGAAGGTAAGCCTCCTTGATGTCCCGAGACATCATGTAGTCCCCTTCTTCCAGGTTTGCAATCACTGCTCTGAGTGACTCAATTTTGAATTTGAACCTCTGTATGCAAGTGTTCAAAGATTTTAGATTTTAGATTTTAAAATCGGTCTCACCGAGCCGTCTGGCTTCGGTACCACAATAGTGTGGAATAATACCCCGTTCCCTGTTGCAGGAGGGGTACCTTGATTATCACCTGCTGGGAATACAGCTTGTGAATGGCTTCCAAAACTGCCTCCGTCAGCGGGAGACGTCGGTAAAACAGACTTTTGGAAACGGCGAGGGGAATACGTCTCGAATTCCAATTTGTACCCCTGAAATATTATCTGAAGGATCCAGGGGTCTACTTGCGAGTGAGCCCACTGCGCACTGAAATTCATTGAGAACGGGACCCCACCGTGCCTGAATTTGTAAAGCCCTAGCGTCATACTGAGGGCTTGGCAGCGGCGGAAAAGGGTTTCTGTTCCTTGGAACTGGCTGATCTCTGCAGCCATTTTCCTCTCCCTCTGTCACGAGCAGAAAAGAGGAACCCTTTTGTCCGCTTGACAACCAGGACTGCGCCTGATAATACGGCGTCTTATTTTGAGAGGCGACCTGGGGTACATCCCCTCTTTTAAGGCAATACTTCCAAATGCCGTTTGGAATCCGCATCACCTGACCACTTTACTGAAATAATTGGACAACGCACTTATACTTGGTGCCAGTCGGCAAATATTCCGCTGTGCATCCTGCATATATAGAAATGCATCTTTTAATTGCTCTATAGGCAATAATATACTGTCCTTATCTAGGATATCATATTTCCAGTCAGGGAATCCGACCACGCCAACCCAGCACTGCACATCCAGGCTGAGGCGATTGCTGGTCGCAGTATAACACCAGTATGTGTGTAAATACATTTTAGGATACGCTCCTGCTTTCTATCAGCAGGATCCTTAAGGGCGGCCATCTCAGGAGAGGGTAGAGCCCTTGTTTTTACAAGCGTGTGAGCGCTTTATCCACCCTAGGGGGTGTTTCCCAACGCACCCTAACCTCTGGCGGGAAAAGGTATACTGCCAATAACTTTTTAGAAAATAACAATTGTTATCGGGGGGAAACCCACGCATCATCACACACCTCATTTTATTTCTCAGATTCAGGAAAACTACAGGAAGTTTTTCCTCACCAAACATAATACCCCTTTTTTTGGTGGTATTCATATTATCAGAAAAGTGTAAACTTTTTCCATTGCCTCAATCATGCAATGTGTGGCCCTATTGGAAATCACGGTTGTCTCTTCACCGTCGACACAGGAGTCAGTACCCCTGTCGGCGTCTGTATCTGAGGTAACGGGCGCTTTAGGGCCCCTGTATGAGACGTCTGGACATGCACAAGCTGAGTAGCCGGCTGTCTCATGTCAACCACTGTCTTTTATACAAAGCTGACACTGTCACGCAATTTCAACAGTACATCCACTCAGGTGTCGACCCCCTAGGGGGTGACAACACAATTTCAGACACTCTACTCCGTCTCCTTATCATTTTTCTCCTCATACATGTCGACACCAACGTACCGACACACAGCACACACACAGGGAATGCTCTGATAGAGGACAGGACCCCACTAGCCCTTTGGGGAGACAGAGGGAGAGTTTGCCAGCACACACCAGAGCGCTATATATATACAGGGATAACCTTATATAAGTGTTTTTCCCTTTATAGCTGCTGTATTGTTATATACTGCGCCTAATTTGTGCCCCCCTCTCTTTTTTAACCCCTTTCTGTAGTGTAGTGACTGCAGGGGAGAGCCAGGGAGCTTCCCTCCAACTGAGCTGTGAGGGAAAATGGCGCCAGTGTGCTGAGGAGATAGGCTCCGCCCCTTTCTCGGCGTCCTTATCATCCTTTTTCTGTATGTTTTGGCAGGGGTTAAATGCATCCATATAGCCCAGGAGTTATATGTGATGCATTTATTTTAGCCATATAAGGTTTTTTTATCGATTTATTGCGTCTCAGGGCGCTGCCCCCCCCAGCGCCCTGCACCCTCAGTGACCGGAGTGTGAAGTGTGCTGAGAGCAATGGCGCACAGCTGCGGTGCTGTGCGCTACCTTATATGAAGACAGGATCGTCTTCTCCCGCCGATTTTTCCGGACCTCTTCGCTCTTCTGGCTCTGTAAGGGGGACGGCGGCGCGGCTCCGGTGACCCATCCAGGCTGAACCTGTGATCGTCCCTCTGGAGCTAATGTCCAGTAGCCTAAGAAGCCCAATCCACTCTGCACGCAGGTGAGTTCGCTTCTTCTCCCCTTAGTCCCTCGATGCAGTGAGCCTGTTGCCAGCAGGTCTCACTGAAAATAATAAACCTAAACTAAAACTTTCACAAAGAGCTCAGGAGAGCCCCTAGTGTGCACCCTTCTCGTCGGGCACAGAAATCTAACTGAGGCTTGGAGGAGGGTCATAGGGGGAGGAGCCAGTGCACACCAGGTGATCCTAAAGCTTTCTTTAGATGTGCCCAGTCTCCTGCGGAGCCGCTATTCCCCATGGTCCTTACGGAGTTCCCAGCATCCACTAGGACGTCAGAGAAATAAGATTTTAAACCTACCGGTAAATCTTTTTCTCCTAGACCGTAGAGGATGCTGGGGACTCCGTAAGGACCATGGGGTATAGACGGGCTCCGCAGGAGACATGGGCACCTAAAAGAACTTTCTAGTATGGTGTGCACTGGCTCCTCCCTCTATGCCCCTCCTCCAGACCTCAGTTAGAGAACTGTGCCCAGAGGAGATGGACAACACGAGTCAAGGATTTTGTTAATCTAAGGGCAAGATTCATACCAGCCAACACCAATCATACCATATAACCTGGAATACACATAACCAGTTCACAGTATGAACAAACAACAGTACCGGTCCAAGACCGAGTCTAACTGTAACATAACCCTTATGTAAGCAATAACTATATGCAAGCCTTGCAGATTTTCCGCACTGGGACGGGCGCCCAGCATCCTCTACGGACTAGGAGAAAAAGATTTACCGGTAGGTTTAAAATCTTATTTTCTCTTACGTCCTAGAGGATGCTGGGGACTCTGTAAGGACCATGGGGTTTATAGCAAAGCTCCCAATCGGGCGGGAGAGTGCGGATGACTCTGCAGCACCGACTGAGCAAATGCTAGGTCCTCATCAGCCAGGGTATCAAACTTGTAGAATTTAGCAAAAGTGTTTGATCCCGACCAAGTTGCTGCTCGGCAAAGCTGTAATGCCGAGACGCCCCGGGCAGCCGCCCAAGAAGAGCCCACCTTCCTAGTGGAATGGGCCTTTACTGAATGCGGTAACGGCAATCCAGCCGTAACATAAGCCTGCTGAATCGTGTTACAGATCCAGCGAGCAATAGTCTGCTTCGAAGCAGGCGCGCCAATCTTGTTGGCAGCATACAGGACAAACAATGCATCTGTTTTCCTAATCCTAGCCATCCTGGCTACATAAATTTTTAAGGCCCTGACTACATCCAGGGACATGGAATCCTCCAAGTCACTCGTAGCCACAGGCACCACAATAGGTTGGTTCATATGAAATGAAGACACCACCTTGGGTAAAAATTGAGGACGAGTCCTCAATTCCTCTCTATCTACGTGAAAAATCAAGTAAGGGCTCTTGTAAGACAAGGCCGCCAATTCTGACACACGCCTCGCAGATGCCAAGGCTAACAACATGACCACCTTCCAGGTGAGAAATTTCAACTCCACCGTTTTAAGGGGTTCAAACCAGTGTGATTTAAGGAAAACACCACGTTCAGGTCCCATGGTGCCACCGGGGGCACAAAAGGAGACTGGATGTGTAGTACTCCTTTTACAAACGTCTGGACTTCTGGTAGAGAAGCCAATTCCTTCTGAAAGAATATTGACAAGGCCGAAATCTGTACTTTAACAGAGCCTAACTTTAGGCCCATATCCACTCCTGCCTGTAGGAAGTGGAGAAAACGACCCAGATGGAAATCTTCCGTAGGAGCATTCTTGGTTTCACACCAAGAGACATATTTCCGCCAGATACGGTGATAATGTTTTACCGTCACCTCCTTCCTAGCCTTTATTAGAGTAGGTATGACCTCCTCCGGAATACCCTTCTCCGCTAGGATCCGGCGTTCAACCGCCATGCCGTCAAATGTAACCATGGTAAGTCTTGGAACATGCAGGGCCCCTGCTGTAACAGGTCTTCCCTTAGAGAAAGAGGCCAGGGATCTTCCGTGAGCATCTCCTGAAGATCTGAGTACCAGGCCCTTCGAGGACAGTCTGGAACAATGAGTATTGTTTGTACTCTTTTTCGATTTATGATCCTCAACCCTTTTGTGATGAGAGGAAGAGGAGGAAACACGTAGACCGACTGGAATACCCATGGTGTTACCAGAGCGTCTACTGCTATTGCCTGAGGGTCTCGGGACCTGGCACAATACCTCCGAAGCTTCTTGTTGAGGCGTAACGCCATCATGTCTATTTGAGGAACTCCCCAGAGATCCGTTATCTCTGCAAAGACTTCTTGATGAAGTTCCCACTCTCCTGGATGGAGATCGTGTCTGCTGAGGAAGTCTGCTTCCCAGTTGTCCACTCCCGGAATGAAGACAGCTGACAGAGCGCTTACCTGATTTTCCGCCCAGCAAAGAATCCTGGTGGCTTCCGCCATCGCGACTCTGCTTCTTGTCCCGCCTTGGCGGTTCACATGAGCTACTGCTGTGACATTGTCTGATTGAATCAGAACCGGTAGGTTGCGAAGAAGAATCTCCGTTTGTCGAAGGCCGTTGTATATGGCCCTTAGCTCCAACACGTTGATGTGTAGACAGGACTCCTGGTCTGACCATAGTCCCGCAAAATTTCTTCCTTGGGTGACTGCTCCCCATCCTCGGAGGCTCGCGTCCGTGGTTACCAGGATCCAGTCCTGAATGCCGAACCAGCGACCCTCTAGAAGGTGAGCACTTTGCAGCCACCATAGAAGAGACACCCTGGCCCTGGGGGACAGTGTTATTTTTTGATGTAATTGTAGATGGGACCCGGACCATTTGTCCAGAAGATCCCATTGAAACGTCCTTGCATGGAACCTGCCGAAGGGAATGGCCTCGTAATTTGCCACCATTTCCCCCAGAACCCGAGTGCATTGATGAGCTGACACTCTTTTCGGCTTCAGTAGTTCTCGGACCATGTTCTGGAGGTCCTGGACTTTTTCCAACGGGAGGAAAACTTTCTTTTGTTCCGTGTCCAGTATCATGCCAAGGAAGGCTAGTCGAGTTGTCGGAACCAACTGTGACTTTGGTAGATTGAGAATCCACCTATGTTGCTGAAGCACTCTCTGAGAGAGTGCCACGTTCTCCAGTAATTGCTCTCTTGATTTCACTTTTATCAGGAGATCGTCCAAGTATTGGATAATTGTGACTCCTCGCTTGCGCAGGATCACCATCATTTCCGCCATTATCTAGGTGAAAATCCTCGGGACCGTGGACAGCCCAAACGGTAACGTCTGAAACTGGTAATGACAATCCTGTACCGCGAATCTCAGGTACTCCTGATGAGGGGGATATATGGGGACATGAAGGTAAGCATCCTTTATGTCCAGTGACACCATAAAATCCCCCCCTTCCAGGTAGGCTATCACCGCTCGGAGCGATTCCATCTTGAATTTGAATCTTTTCAGGTACAGGTTCAGGGATTTTAGGTTTAAAATGGGCCTGACCGAACCATCCGGCTTCGGGACCACAAATAGGGTTGAATAATACCCTTTTCCCTGTTGGCTCAGGGGAACCCTGATAATCACTCGCTGTTGACACAGCGTTTTAATTGCAGCTAGCACTACTTCCCGCTCTGGAGTAGAAGCTGGTAAGGCCGACTTGAAAAATCGGCGTGGGGGAACCTCTTCGAATTCCAGCTTGTAGCCCTGGGAGACTATTTCTATCACCCAAGGGTCCACGTCTGACTGAACCCAGACTTGGCTGAATAGTCGAAGGCATGCCCCCACCTGAGCGGACTCCCGCAGGGGAGCCCCAGCGTCATGCGGTGGACTTAGCGGAAGCCGGGGAGGACTTCCGCTCTTGGGAACCAGCCTCAGCAGGTGTCCTCTTGCCTCTACCCTTACCTCTGGCGAGGAAAGAGGAGCCCCGACCTCTTCTGGATCTATGCGACCGAAAGGACTGCATCTGATATTGTGGGGGTTTCTTTTGCTGTTGGGGAACAAAGGTAAAAAGGTTGACTTACCCGCGGTAGCTGTAGAGATCAGGTGCGCGAGGCCGTCCCCAAACAATACATCACCTTTGTAAGGTAAAACCTCCATATGCCTTTTTGAGTCTGCATCCCCCGTCCATTGGCGGATCCACAAGGCTCTTCTTTCCGAAATAGCCCTAGCATTGGCTCTTGAACCCAGTAAACCAATGTCTCTTTGAGCGTCCCTCATATATAAGACTGCGTCCTTAATATGAGCTAATGTTAACAAAATTGTATCCCTATCTAGGGTATCAAGGTCAGCTGACAGTGCTGCTACTGCACTACATACCCATGCCGACGCAATTGCCGGTCTAAGCAAAGTACCAGTATGAGTGTAGATAGACTTTAGTGTAGTCTCTTGACTGCGGTCCGCAGGGTCCTTGAGGGCCGCTGTGTCATGGGACGGTAGCGCCACCTTCTTGGAAAGGCGTGTTAAGGCTTTGTCCACTGTGGGAGAGGATTCCCAACGTACCCTGTCCTGTGTAGGGAAAGGGTACGCTATAAGAACCCTTTTGGGAATCTGCAGTTTCTTATCTGGAGTTTCCCAAGCTTTTTCACATAACTCATTAATTTCATGGGAAGGAGGAAAGTTTATAACCTGTTTCTTTCCCTTAAACATGTGTATCTCGTGTCGGGCACCGAGGGCTCATCAGTGATATGTAACACATCTTTTATTGCAATAATCATGCACTGAATACTTTTTGTCACCCTGGGGTGCAACCTTGCTTCATCATAGTCGACACTGGAACCAGAGTCCGTGTCGGTATCTGTGTCCTTCATTTGTGAGAAGGGACGTTTCTGAGACCCCGACGGGTCCTGTGAGTCGGCACAATCTGTAGATTTATTACCTGCCGACGCTCTGGACGTCAAGTCTTACATGCAGTGAAGCTACACTAGCATTTAACATGCCACATATTCATCCAATCCTGAGTCGGCACCGCCGACTGAGACACACCACTCATCTGTTCCACCTCCTCTTTGGATAAGCCTTCCATTTCAGACATGCCAACACACGTACCGACACCCCACACACACACTGGGATATAACTATAAGGGAACAATTCCCCAAGGAAGGCCCTTTGGAGAGACAGAGAGAGAGTATGCCAGCACACACCAGCGCCAACTGACCCAGGGAAAAAACCCCAGATAGCGCTTTTACATATACATGTATACAGAATTCCCCACTCACTGCGCTTTAAATATGTGCCCCCCTCTCTTATTTTCAGCCCTCTGATGCTCAGCAGGGGAGAGTCCGGGAAGCCAGCGTTCTCTGCAGCCTCTGTGGAGAAAATGGCGCTGGTTAGTGTTGAGGGATCAAGCTCCGCCCCCTCGCGTGGCGGGCTTCGGTCCCGCTCGAGATTTTGAAAAAAATGGCGGGGATTCGTAGTTTACTGCCCCGCAGCCTAACTACATGCTTCTTGCCTAAAAACGAGGTTTATTGCTGCCCAGGGCGCCCCCCCGCGCCCTGCACCCATCAGTGCCATGTGTGTGTGTAAATGTGGGAGATCTGAAGTCTTCTGCCGCCTGACGTCTTCTTATGATCTGTCATACTCACCCGGCTTCTTTTTTCCGGCTTCTGTGAGGAGGATGGCGGCGCGGCTCCGGGACTCTTAAGAAGTGGGTCTGCTTCTCTCCCCTCAGTCCCACGATGCAGGGAGTTTGTTGCCAGCAGAGCTCCCTGAAAATAAAAAAACCTAACAAAATTCTTTTTACAGAAAACTCAGGAGAGCTCCTGTAATGCACCCTATCTCCTCTGGGCACAAGATCTAACTGAGGTCTGGAGGAGGGGCATAGAGGGTGGAGCCAGTGCACACCATACTAGAAAGTTCTTTTAGGTGCCCATGTCTCCTGCGGAGCCCGTCTATACCCCATGGTCCTTATGGAGTCCCCAGCATCCTCTAGGACGTAAGAGAAAACCTGTGAGGAGGGAGTGCTTGAAATTCCAGCCGGTATCCATGGGAAATGAGGTCACTCACCCAAGTATCCCAGCAGGACTCCACCCACATGTGGGCGAAGTGTTGAAGGCGAACACCTACCAGAAAGTCACCTTGTTGCTGGGGCCAACCGCCATGCGGAAGGCTTAGCGGCAGGGCATCCGGTGGTCTGGTCCAGGGAGGCAGCAGCTGCAGGTTTACGGGACTTACCACAAGATCCTCTGGAAGACCCCTCGACCTCTGCCTCTGAACCTTTCCACACGAAAGGACTGCAAGGAGGGTCCGGTGTAAGAACGTCTAGCAGGTGGCGCAGCCGACGGCAGATAGGTAGACTTACCCGCCGTTGCCTGGGAGATCCACTTATTTAACTCAGTGCCAAACAAGGCATCACCTGTAAAAGGAAGATTTTCTACACCCTTTTTGGAATCAGGGTTCGCAGCCCATTGACGTAACAACAGAGCTCTGTGTGCTGAGACAGCCATAGCAGTAGTGCGGCCATTTACCTAACACAACTCCTTAATAGCCTCGCTCATAAAATTTGCAGATTCCTGTATATGTTGCAGCAGAGTAATGACCTCATCCCGGGGTAGAGAGTCTAAACCATCAATAACATTATCAGACCACTTTACCACAGCCCTGGAGATCCACCCGCAAACTATTGTGGGGCTTTGTGCTGCGCCTGCAGCCGTATAAATTGCCTTGAGCGTTGTCTCAATTTTACGGTCAGCTGCCTCCTTCAGGGATATAGCCCCAAGAACAGGCAGTACCAATTTCTTAGACAGTCTAAATACATATGTATCGAATGTCGAGGGGTTTTCCCAGACCTTCCTATCCTCAGCTGGAAAGGGAAAGGTAGATAAAAACCTCTGAGGAATTTTACATAGGATTTGGTAAATCCTTTTCTTGTAGTCCGTAGAGGATGCTGGGGTCCATATTAGTACCATGGGGTATACAAGGGTCCACCAGGATCCATTGGCACTTTAAGAGTTTAAAAGTGTGGGCTGGCACCTCCCTCTATGCCCCTCCTACTAGACTCAGTCTAGAAACAGAGCCCGAGGAGACAACATACTTCGAGAGAAGGAATTACACAGATAGTGGCGAGATTCATACCAGCTCACACAACAGGCAAATCCGGCTAACATGCCGGAAAACTCAGCAACAGATGAAACAGTAACTAACGCAGAACTTACCTAGGAACCAGGCAGTACTGAACTACAAAACCAATGCAGGAAAACGAAGTGCAGGGTGGGCGCCCAGCATCCTCTACGGACTACGAGAAAAAGATTTACCGGTAGGTAATTAAATCCTATTTTCTCTTACGTCCTAAAGGATGCTGGGGTCCATATTAGTACCATGGGGATGTACCAAAGCTCCCAGAACGGGAGGGAGAGCGCGGAGGCTCCTGCAAGACTGCTTGACCAAACTTGAGGTCATCAGAGGCCAAAATATCGAACTTGTAAAACTTAGCAAACGTGTTCGACCCAGACCAAGTAGCTGCTCGGCAAAGCTGTACAGCCGAGACACCCCGGGCACCCGCCCAGGAAGAGCCCACCTTATGAATAGAGTGGGCCTTTACAGATTTTGGACACGCCAATCCTGCCGTAGAATATGCATGCTGGATAGGGAACCTGATCCAGCACAAAATCGACCGCTTAGAAGCAGGACACCCAATTTTCTTGGGATCATAGAGGACAAACAGAGAGTCAGATTTTCTATGACGAGCCGTCCTCTTCCCATAAATCTTCAAAGCCCTCACAACATCCAAGGCCTTTGAAGCAATTGAGGAGTCAGCAGCCACTGGCACCACAATAGGTTGGTTGATATGG
Organism: Pseudophryne corroboree; assembly: GCF_028390025.1. Taxonomy (NCBI): domain Eukaryota; kingdom Metazoa; phylum Chordata; class Amphibia; order Anura; family Myobatrachidae; genus Pseudophryne; species Pseudophryne corroboree. The sequence continues at coordinate 206,630,874 of NC_086454.1, forward strand.
AAAACCGATACAACCTTAGGCAGGAACTGCGGACGAGGCCTAAATTCCGCCCTGTTTTCATGGAAGATCAGATAGGGATTTTTACAAGTCAAAGCCCCCAATTCCGACATGCATCGAGCAGAAGCCAAGGCCAACAAAGTGACCGCCTTCCACGTGAGAAACTTGATGTCAGCCTCATGTAGAGGCTCAAACCAAGCTGATTGTAGGAACTGCAACACCACATCAAGATCCCAGGGCGCCATCGACGATGGCGCCACAAAGGGAGGCTGAATGTGCAGAACCCCTTTCAAAAAGGTCTGAACCTCAGGGAGGACAGCCAATATTTGGAAGAAAATGGACAAAGCAGAGATCTGGACATTGATGGAGCCCAATCTCAGTCCCATATCCACACCTGCTTGCAGGAAAAGGAGAAAACGTTGAAAATCCACCGCAGGAAATTTCTTGGATTCACACCAAGAAACATATTTTTTCCAAAACTGATGGTAATGTTTAGACATTACCCCCTTCCTAGCTTGTATCGGGGTAGGAATAACCTCACTTGGGATACCCTTCCGAGCTAAGATCTGGCATTCAACTGCCATGCCGTCAAACGTAGCCGTGGTAAGTCTTGATAAGCGAACGGCCCCTGCCGTAGCAGATCCTCCTGAAGAGGTAATGGCCTTGGATCTTCCAGCAGAAGATCCAGTAGATCCGCGTGCAAAGCCCTCCTTGGCCAGTCCGGAGCAATGAGGATTGCCAGAACCTTTGTTCTTCTTACCAGTTGAAGAACTTTTGGTATCAGAGGAAGTGGAGGGAACACATACACTGACGTGAACACCCACGGTGTCACCAGTGCGTCCACCGCCACTGCCTGTGGGTCTCTCGACCTGGAACAGTACCTCCGCCGCATCTTGTTGAGGCGGGAGGCCATCATGTCTATGTGAGGAACCAACCGGTTACCTCCTTGAACACCTCCGGATGGAGGCCCCACTCTCCTGGATGGAGATCGTGTCTGCTGAGGAAGTCTGCTTCCCAGTTGTCTACTCCCGGAATGAAGATTGCTGACATTGCCACCGCGTGCCTTTCTGCCCAGAGGAGGATTCTTGATACCTCTGACATGGCAGCCATGCTCTTCATTCCGCCTTGTCGGTTTATGTAGGCTACTGTGGTCACGTTGTCTGACTGCACCTGAACAGCCTGATCCTGTACAAGGTGTGCTGCTTGCAGAAGGCCGTTGTACACGGCTCTTAGCTCCAGGATGTTTATTGTGAGAAGGGATTCTTGATTCAACCACCTTCCTTGGAAGTTTTCCCCCTGAACGACTGCTCCCCAACCTCTGAGACTTGCATCTTTGATGAGAAGTATCCAGTCCTGAACTCCGAACCTTCGTCCTTCCAGAAGATGTGGTAGCTGTAGCCACCAGAGGAGCGAAATCCTGGCTTTCAGTGACAGATGTATCCTGTGGTGCATGTGTAGGTGAGATCCCGACCACTGGTCCAAGAGATCCAGCTGAAAGGATCGAGCATGAAACCTTCCATACTGGAGAGCCTCGTAGGAGGCAACCATCTTCCCCAGAAGGTGGATGCACTGATGAACCGAGACCTGGGTAGCCCTCAAGACATACCGGACCATTGTTTGGCTCACCAATGCTTTCTCCACTGGTAAAAACACCCTCTGCATTTCCGTGTCTAGAATCATCACTAGGAAAGACAGCCTCCTTGTCGGCTCCAGATGGGACTTTGGAAGGTTCAGAATCCAACCGTGCTCCTTGAGCAATTGTGTCGTGAGAGCAATGGATCTTAACAACTTCTCCCTGGACGGTCGTCCAGGTATGGAATTATGTTCACCCCTTGTTTGCGGAGGAGAAACATCATCTCTGCCATCACCTTGGTGAAGACCCTCGGTGCTGTGGAGAGGCCGAGTGGCAACGCCTGAAACGGATAGTGATCGTCCAACAGTGCAAACCTGAGATATGCCTGATGTGGCGACCAAATGGGAACATGGAGGTACGCATCCTTGTTCCCATTTGGGACTCCAAATGGGAGTTCCAAATGGGAGTTCCTGTTCCCAGGAACTCCCCCTCCATCAGTCCTGAGATGACAGCTCTCAGAGACTCCATCTTGAATTTGAACTCCTTGAGATAAGGGTTCAAAGATTTTAAGTTCAGAATTGGACGTACCGAACCATCCGGCTTCGGTACCACGAAAAGGTTTGAATAGTAACCCTTGTTCCACTGATGTGGCGGAACTGGAACAATGACCTCGGACACTACCAATTTTCGGATAGCTTCCAGAAGAATTGTTCTGTCTGCCGGCAGAGCTGGGAAGCCTGATTTGAAGAAACGGTGAGGTGGGAGAGTTTGCAACTCCAGCCTGTATGCCCTGGACACAATGTCTTGTACCCAAGGGTCCAGGCCTGACGACATCCAGACGTGGCTGAAGTGCCGGAGTCTTGCTCCCACCTGACCTTCCCCCAGGCTGAGCTGTCCACCGTCATGCAGAGGACTTTGGGGTACCAGAAGCAGGCTTCTGGTCTTGGGAACCTGCAGGAGCAGGCTTCTTTCCTTTAGTACGACCACCTCTGAAGAAGGTATGAGAAGACTTTTTCTTTCTAGGCCTCGTGGACCATAAGGACTGTGACGTGGCTGGTGTAAAAGGCTTCTTCATAGCCGGTGCAGCTGAAGGGAGAAAAGGAGACTTACCAGCGGTAGCCGTGGCAATCCACACATCCAGCGCCTCCCCAAAGAGAGCCTGACCCGTATATGGCAGGCCCTCCACACTTTTCCTGGATTCCGAGTCCGCAGACCATTGGCGCAGCCAGAGACCCCTGCGAGCCGAGACGGACATGGAGGAGATCCCCGCAGCCATAGAATCCAGGTCCTTTATGGAATCTACCAGGAACCCTGCAGAATCCTGAATATTACGTAAAAATAAATCAACGTCACCTTTATCCGTCGTAGTCAAGTCCTCCTGCAGAGTGATTGACCACCCGGCAATAGCTTTAGAAATCCATGCACAGGCAATAATAGGCCGCAGTATAGCCCCTGAAGCCATGTAAATGGATTTGAGCGTAGCATCCACCTTGCGATCTGCCTTGTCCTTCAACGCGGTAGATCCTGGGACTGGTAAAACCACCTGTTTTTACAGCTTAGATACAGAGGCGTCAACTATAGGCGAAAACTTCCACTTCTTTATATCTTCCTCTGGGAAGGGAAAAGCAACCAAGACCCTCTTAGGGATCTGGAATTTTTTCTCTGGATTTTCCCAGGCTTTTTCAAAGATAGCATTTAATTCCTTAGATGCTGGGAAGGTGAGGGGGGAACTTTTTACTGTCCGTGAAAAAGGCCTCCTGCTCAGGAGTTGTGTCAGAAATGTGCAACACATCCCGTACGTCCTCAATCATCAACTGCACCCCCTTAGCAAGTGATGCCGTCCCCCTCGACACATCCCCGTCACCGTCTGCAGTGTCAGAATCGGTGTCCGTGCCATCCTGCATAATCTTGGCAAGTGCACGTTTCAGAGAATGTACCGCAGGGGATCCTGAGGGAGCAGTATCAGCCCATACAACCACAGAGAATTGCAATACCTGAGAGGCATGCTCAGTTCTAGCAACCCTTTCAGAAATCTGAGAAATAGTCCCCCTAAGAGAGGCTAATCCTAATTACATGGGATGGGATCTTCCTGAGAAGATAAACCCTCTGCGGCATATGAAACAGAGTCTCTAGACATGTTTGCAAATACATACCAATCACCCCACATACACACAGGGTACTGGGCAGACAGAGTTTCCCCCGCAAGAATGGCAGAGAGACACAGAGATTGGAGCCAACCCACACACAGCGCTATTACAGGTATAGGGAGACCCTAAACCAGTGCTGACTGTGTCCCTTAATAGGTGACACAGCCTTTACACAGCCTCCCCTCCCTACTACAACCCCCTGGTACCGTACAGATAACTGGAGTTGCACTGGAGGGACTGATCTTCCACTTGCATCGGACTGCAGGCAGGAAAATGGCGCTGAAACGCTGCTGGGTCCGCTCTGAGGAGAAGCTTAATGGCGCTGTCTTCCCGCTCTCCTGAGATTATACTGGCCTGAGGATGACTTACTCGCCACACTTCAGCTCTGCAAGGGGGTGACGGCCTGCTGCTGGGGTGAGCATTCCCCTGTGGCGGGGCGCGATCTATCCCCTCTGGAGCTCAATGTCCAGTCAGCGGAGACAGTGGCTCAGACCCTGCAGGGCGGACACTTCTCCCCCCCCTCAGTCCCTCGTTGCAGGCAGGCCGTTGCCATCAGCCTCCTGTAAAAAAATAAACTCGATAAACTTTACTAGAAAAGCTCTGTAGAGCTCCACGAGCTGTTATCGGCTTCTCCGGACACATTTTCTAAACTGAGTCTGGTAGGAGGGGCATAGAGGGAGGAGCCAGCCCACACTATTAAACTCTTTGAGTGCCAATGGCTCCTGGTGGACCCGTCTATACCCCATGGTACTAATATGGACCCCAGCATCCTCTAGGACGTAAGAGAATTTTTTTTTATCAGGGTTTAACCAAGCCTCCCTGGCCAGGGAGTTCAACTCTTTAGACACTGGAAAGGTAGCTGAACTCTTAGATCTAACATTAAAGTATAACTCCTCATCTGGTTCCGCCTCCTCATCTGGTATGTGGAGGCCCTCTCTAACAGCAAAAATGATATCCTCCAATCCAGGGGACAGAGAGATGCCCTCGTCCATATCATCATCATCATCCACATCTGGCTGATCAGAATCAGACTGGAAAACCTGTGGCAGTGAGCGTTTATGTGAAGCCACTAGCGGGGACTGAGAAGCCTTCTTGGACTCTGCTGCTTTAGCCACACAATCAATGGAGTGTTTTAACACCTGTCTCTCTCTTTTAGCTGCAGCCATATCAGAATTTACATTTTGAATCATGCTCTCAAAGTTATCTAACCAGTAAGGTGCCTGTGAGCTGGGCCCTTGAGGAGATAAGGAACATTGCTCACACATGAGTGATCCCGCTGAAGACGGGATAGAATTACAAGCAGCACACATAACCATGTCCAGAGACATTATACAGTAGAACTGCAGCGCAGTCCCTTGACAAACACCCCACACAGACCCTAGAGAACCCCTAGAGTGACACTGAGGAGCGGATCCAGCAAACAGAATACAGCAGCACAATGTGTGGAAATGAGTGTATGTGATCTAAGTGCAGCGGCGCTACCGCTGGCGTGCTCCCCCCTGGTACAAGTTTTTACAGTCTGTAACAGCGTGGGTCCTGGGGGAGCAGTGTGCATGCAGCCTTGATGATCCACAGCAGCAGGAAATGGCACCTTCCCGCCGCTGGTTCCGCTCCGGGAAGCCCTGCCCCTTGCAATGGCCCGCGGTCCCTCACAAAGATTATAATGGGCACAGTAGTAAAACACATGAGAAGTGCATTAAACAGTCCACACAAAGCCTTAAAGACAGTGAGCACTGCGGGGAAACAGCCCAGAGCCAGTTTGTCCGCGGCGGGCACCGCAGCTCCGGGCCCGTGACATGCCGCCAAACTGCACTGGGGACCCGCTAACCGGGGGCCCCAGTGTAACACTCACTACACCTGGGTGTTTGGCATCTGTTAGAGGGTGGCGGCTAGCTGGTGGTGTGGGCACCCATACTGACGATGAGTGATCAGCATCTCAGGAGTTCAGTGTCCTGTCAGCTGGGATTACGAACTATTAACCCTCAGGAGGTTGGTTCGGTCCCCCCTCTAAGTCCCACAAAGCAGGTAATCTGTTTGCCAAGCAGAGCTACCTGAAAATAATGAACTAAATTAAATTTAAAGAAAGATCTCTGGAGCTTCATAGAAGTGCACCCGGCTCCTTGGGCACATTTTTCTAAACTGAGTCTGGTAGGAGGGGCTTAGAGGGGAGAAGCCAGCACACACTAAAAGTTTTAAAGTGCCAGGCTCCAGTGGACCCGATCTATACCCCATGGTACTAAAGTACAAGACCCCAGTATCCACTAGAACGTAAGAGAAATACTAGTTGTTATTTTTAGGAGCAAGGGCCTAATTCAGCTTCAGTTGTAGTTCTGCGAAAAATTGCAAAACTACAACTCTTTTCTTTAACATTCGGGAGGGCAGCCCAGAATAGGGCAAGGCTGCCCCGCATGCTGGGTCCTGCCTCCACCGTGCTAACTATACAGTGATGCACTCACATGATTAAGGTAGCCCCCTGCCTACACAGCCTATCTGCATAGGCAGTCGGAGGGCCGCCATCTTTTGGGTCGCAGCAGCTGCATGTGACGTCACGCAGCCGCAGTGGTCGGGCCTCCAATGCTATGCATGCACAAAAGTGCTGAATTTGCCAAATAGCGATTTCAGCACATTTGCGTCTGAACCTGAATCGGGCCCCAAGTCCATGCTTGATCTTCATTCTAATAACCCATCTTTCAAAACTGTGATCTAACTGTGAATCACGAGAAAACCCTATTCAATTAGCCTTAATAACTTAGCTGCGATAATTTTACCACAAATTTCCTATCACCTACTCTGAGCAGGTGCAAAGTTGGTGAAAGTCCCCACCCCAAAGACTAACTAGGCACTTTGTAGTTTCCATTATTTTGTAATTGCCTAATAAAGACATGTCATTTTTGGGGTGAAAAAGTGCAAAGTGATGGAATTTTGCATTCAAGGTATGGGACAGGTATATTGGGGTGTTTTAAGGGTGCGAGAAGTGTTTTTAGGCTTGCAGGTGGGAGTAGTTGGTCTTTTCGATTTTTTTTTTTTAAATGTCCCCTAAAATGACCCAAATATATACTTATGCACAGGGGCTTATCTAGAGAGTAGGAGGCCAGTGTGCAAGCTTTGTATGGGTCCCCTCCTCTCTAGCTGGCAGTGCTGTAGCTCTGGGCACCGTAGCATACCTCCCAACTGTCCCAATTTTTCGCGGGACAGTCCCGTTTTTTGGGGACTGTCCCGCTGTCCGCAGTGTCCCGCGGTGGGGGGGGGGGGCAGTTGTGAGTCTCTGTCTCTCGCTGCCCTGCTTAGCAGAGCAGCGGTGAATAGACGCTGTGTGCATTCGCACAGCGTCTATTCACTGGAGTCCGAGGGAGAGGGGGCATGCCAGCGGCTCACAGATCGCTGGGCATGCCCCCTTAGTGACAAAAATGGGGGCGTGGCTCGCGATCGCGGGTCTTCCTGCGAAGCCATGCCCCCTTTTCCTTGACCACGCCCCCTTTCGGGAACGCGAGCGGCTTCGCCGCGCCTGTGTCCCGCTTGGACCAAGTTCAAAGTTCGGAGGTATGCCCTAGCACTCTCCTAGAGTCTAAAGTGCATGCACAGGTCTCTGGTAAAATGCTGCAGTGCCCATTTTTCCAGTGATTTTCCTACTGAGCATGAGCGAAACACTGTAAAACCACCGCGCCAGAGACCCTAGAGAACCCCTAGAGTGACACTGAGGAGCGGATCCAGCAAACAGAATACAGCAGCACAATGTGTGGAAATGAGTGTATGTGATCTAAGTGCAGCGGCGCTACCGCTGGCGTGCTCCCCCCTGGTACAAGTTTTTACAGTCTGTAACAGCGTGGGTCCTGGGGGAGCAGTGTGCATGCAGCCTTGATGATCCACAGCAGCGGGAAATGGCACCTTCCCGCCGCTCGTTCCGCTCCGGGAAGCCCTGCCCCTTGCAATGGCCCGCGGTCCCTCACAAAGATTATAATGGGCACAGTAGTAAAACACATGAGAAGTGCATTAAACAGTCCACACAAAGCCTTAAAGACAGTGAGCACTGCGGGGAAACAGCCCAGAGCCAGTTTGTCCGCGGCGGGCACCGCAGCTCCGGGCCCGTGACATGCCGCCAAACTGCACTGGGGACCCGCTAACCGGGGGCCCCAGTGTAACACTCACTACACCTGGGTGTTTGGCATCTGTTAGAGGGTGGCGGCTAGCTGGTGGTGTGGGCACCCATACTGACGATGAGTGATCAGCATCTCAGGAGTTCAGTGTCCTGTCAGCTGGGATTACGAACTATTAACCCTCAGGAGGTTGGTTCGGTCCCCCCTCTAAGTCCCACAAAGCAGGTAATCTGTTTGCCAAGCAGAGCTACCTGAAAATAATGAACTAAATTAAATTTAAAGAAAGATCTCTGGAGCTTCATAGAAGTGCACCCGGCTCCTTGGGCACATTTTTCTAAACTGAGTCTGGTAGGAGGGGCTTAGAGGGGAGAAGCCAGCACACACTAAAAGTTTTAAAGTGCCAGGCTCCAGTGGACCCGATCTATACCCCATGGTACTAAAGTACAAGACCCCAGTATCCACTAGAACGTAAGAGAAATACTAGTTGTTATTTTTAGGAGCAAGGGCCTAATTCAGCTTCAGTTGTAGTTCTGCGAAAAATTGCAAAACTACAACTCTTTTCTTTAACATTCGGGAGGGCAGCCCAGAATAGGGCAAGGCTGCCCCGCATGCTGGGTCCTGCCTCCACCGTGCTAACTATACAGTGATGCACTCACATGATTAAGGTAGCCCCCTGCCTACACAGCCTATCTGCATAGGCAGTCGGAGGGCCGCCATCTTTTGGGTCGCAGCAGCTGCATGTGACGTCACGCAGCCGCAGTGGTCGGGGCTCCAATGCTATGCATGCACAAAAGTGCTGAATTTGCCAAATAGCGATTTCAGCACATTTGCGTCTGAACCTGAATCGGGCCCCAAGTCCATGCTTGATCTTCATTCTAATAACCCATCTTTCAAAACTGTGATCTAACTGTGAATCACGAGAAAACCCTATTCAATTAGCCTTAATAACTTAGCTGCGATAATTTTACCACAAATTTCCTATCACCTACTCTGAGCAGGTGCAAAGTTGGTGAAAGTCCCCACCCCAAAGACTAACTAGGCACTTTGTAGTTTCCATTATTTTGTAATTGCCTAATAAAGACATGTCATTTTTGGGGTGAAAAAGTGCAAAGTGATGGAATCTTGCATTCAAGGTATGGGACAGGTATATTGGGGTGTTTTAAGGGTGCGAGAAGTGTTTTTAGGCTTGCAGGTGGGAGTAGTTGGTCTTTTCGATTTTTTTTTTTTAAATGTCCCCTAAAATGACCCAAATATATACTTATGCACAGGGGCTTATCTAGAGAGTAGGAGGCCAGTGTGCAAGCTTTGTATGGGTCCCCTCCTCTCTAGCTGGCAGTGCTGTAGCTCTGGGCACCGTAGCATACCTCCCAACTGTCCCAATTTTTCGCGGGACAGTCCCGTTTTTTGGGGACTGTCCCGCTGTCCGCAGTGTCCCGCGGTGGGGGGGGGGGGGGGGCAGTTGGGAGTCTCTGTCTCTCGCTGCCCTGCTTAGCAGAGCAGCGGTGAATAGACGCTGTGTGCATTCGCACAGCGTCTATTCACTGGAGTCCGAGGGAGAGGGGGCATGCCAGCGGCTCACAGATCGCTGGGCATGCCCCCTTAGTGACAAAAATGGGGGCGTGGCTCGCGATCGCGGGTCTTCCTGCGAAGCCATGCCCCCTTTTCCTTGACCATGCCCCCTTTAGGGAACGCGAGCGGCTTCGCCGCGCCTGTGTCCCGCTTGGACCAAGTTCAAAGTTCGGAGGTATGCCCTAGCACTCTCCTAGAGTCTAAAGTGCATGCACAGGTCTCTGGTAAAATGCTGCAGTGCCCATTTTTCCAGTGATTTTCCTACTGAGCATGAGCGAAACACTGTAAAACCACCGCGCCATTTTCCCAGTGATTTCTGCACCGTGGAACTCTGGAGGGTAAGTATTGAAAATAATAGGTGCAGGGTGTGCGGTGTGGGCCCCTCTGGACCGCACACACTACACCCATTATAAATATGCCAGTGCTTATGGCCATTTTATGTACCTGAATTTCATCTTGAAATTTTGAAGATAGAGCAGCGCTGTGGGACACGGAATCGGGTGGCTCCATACTTCCATGGTTCTCTGCAATCTACACTATACCTCCCAACATTGGGAGAAGCGAAGGAGGGACAGATTGGCCCAAAACGGGGGTGTGGCCTATTGAAAAGGTGGCGTGACTTTGCGGGAGTGCCGCGATCGCGAGCCACGCCCCCGGTTTTCGTCAGTATGGGGGCATGGCCAGCACTCTGGGGCAGATGTATTAACCTGGAGAAGGCATAAGGAAGTGATAAACCAGTGATATGTGCAAGGTGATAAAGGCACCAGCCAATCAACTCCAATATGTAAATTAACAGTTAGTATCTGATTGGCTAGTGCCTTAATCACCTTGCATATATCACTGGTTTATCACTTCCTTATGCCTTCTCCAGGTTAATACATCTGCCCCTCTGTGAGCTGCTGGCATGCCCCCTGTCCCTCCGTCTCTAGTGAATAAACACTGTGCGCATGCGCCTATTCACTGCTGCTCTGAACTGAGCAGAGCAGCGAGTGTCTGGAGGCTCCCAACTGCGCCCCCGCCCCCCACCGCGGGACACTGTGGCCCGAGGGTGAGACAGCAGGACAGTCCCGTGAAAATCGGGACAGTTGGGTGGTATTCTACACTGAGTGACGCTGATGCCAGCGCCAGTACAAAAAAGGAAGTACACAGCCAGCACATAATACAGGAGCTTTTTAGGGTCGGATACCGACCACAGCGTGTGAATGGGTGTGGTGTGTTAGAAAGACTAGACTTAGGTCGACAGTGTCTAGGTCGACAGTAAGTAGGTCGACATGGTTTCTAGTTCGACCAGTGGCGGAACTAGCAAGCGGTGGGCCCAGGTGCGACAAAATGCTTTGCCCCCCCCCCCCCCCATCCCATCCAAGTCCACCCCCTCACCCCTTGAGAGGATCTGGTGAGGGGAACCTGCTCAGGGCCAGAGAAATGGATACCTAGCAACAGTGCCGTAACTAGACATTTTAGCACTGTGTGCAAGAAACGGCATCGGAGCCCCACCCCTGCATGCAAAACAGGGGCAGTGCGCGCCGTAGGCGCGCGCAAAAATACATAGTGGCGTGGCTTCGCGGGGAAGGGGTGTGGCCACAAAATAATACCAATTCCTAAAACGGTGCACAGTAGTCTCCATTCTTCAAATTACGCCGCACAGTAGCACCACTACACCAGGTAGAGACCCTTTTACACCTTACAGCGAACAGATTCCTCTTTTTACACATTACGGCAGACAGCGTCCCCTTTTTACACATTACGGCAGACAGCGTCCCCCTTTTTATACATTACGGCAGACAGCGTCCCCTTTTTACACATAACGGCAGACAGCGTGCCCTTGTTACACATAGCGGCAGACAGCGTGCACTTTTTACACATTACGGCAGACAGCGTACACTTTTTACACATAACGGCAGACAGCGTGCCCTTGTTAAACATAGCGGCAGACAGCGTACACTTTTTACACATAACGGCAGACAGCGTCCCCCTTTTTACACATTACGGCAGACAGCGTCCCCTTTTTACACATTACGGCAGACAGCGTACACTTTTTACACATAACGGCAGACAACGTACACTTTTTACACATAGCGGCAGACAGCGTGCCCTTTTTACACATTACGGCAGACAGCGTACACTTTTTACACATAACGGCAGACAACGTACACTTTTTACACATAGCGGCAGACAGCGTGCCCTTGTTACACATTACGGCAGACAGCGTGCCCTTGTTACACATTACGGCAGACAGCGTGCCCTTGTTACACATTACGGCAGACAGCGTGCCCTTGTTACACATTACGGCAGACAGCGTGCCCTTGTTACACATTACGGCAGGCAGATACCCCCTTTTTACACGTTGCGGCAGGCAGTCCCCCGTTTTTACACATTGCGGCAGGCAGAATCCCCATTTTTACACATTACGGCAGGCAGATTCTCCCTTTTTACACATAGCGGCAGGCAGATTTCCCATTTTTACACATTACGGCAGGCAGATTCTCCCTTTTTACACATAGCGGCAGGCAGATTCCCCATTTTTACACATTGCGGCAGGCAGATTCCCCATTTTTACACACTGCGGCAGGCAGTCCCCCCTTTTTACACATTGCGGCAGGCAGTCCCCCATTTTTTCACATAGCGGCAGGCAGTCCCCCCTTTTTACACATTGCGGCAGGCAGTCCCCCCTTTTTACACATTGCGGCAGGCAGTCCCCCATTTTTACACATAGCGGCAGGCAGTCCACCCTTTTTACACATTGCGGTAGCAGTCCCCCATTTTTACACATAGCGGCAGGCAGTCCCAACAAATAAAGAAAGAGACAGAAAGAAAGAAAGAAAGAAAGAAAGAAAGAAAGAAAGAAAGAAAGAAAGAAAGAAAGAAAGAAAGAAAGAAAGAAAGAGAAAGAAAGTAGAATCATACTTACCCTCTCCGCTGGCTCAGGCTCCTCGTGCAGCTTGACGATTCCCGGGCAGTAGACGAGGTGGAGGAGGGAGCCGCAGCAGCGCTGTGTTATTGGTGGAGGCGCTGCTGCTGCTGCCCCCCTGCTTCACTATAGGCTGTTCTCGGAAGACAGCCTATAGTGAAGCAGAGGGGCAGCAGCAGCAGCGCCTCCACCAGTAACAAAGCGCTGCTGCGGCTCCCTCCTTCACCTCCGTCCTCCTCCTTCCCCCGTCCGTGCCGCTGCTCTTCTCCTCTGTGGGCGGCTGTGCGCTGCGGGCAGCGGTTGCCCGCAGCGCACAGCGGCATGTAATGAGTCAGTTTGACTCATTACATGCTTGGGCCCCTGGACAGAGGCGGGCCCCAGTGCAACGCACTGCTTGCCCTGCCGGTAGTTCAGCCTCTGAGTTCGACATGTACTAGGTCAACATGAAAAAAGGTCGACATGAGTTTTTTGTAATTTTTTTGGTGTTGTTTTCTTCGTAGAGTGACTGGGAACCCCAATTAGTGGCCCGTGTCCCCTCGCATGGCTCGCCATGCTTTGGGCAAGGTGCCTCGCTCCGCTACCGCTGCGCTCGGTTACCGTTCCCAATTGTAGTCCACGTGGATCGTAAAGTATGAAAAAGTTAAAAAAATATTTTTTTTATTTTTTACAACTCATTTCGACCTTTTGTCATGTCGACCAAGACTCCCTGTCGACCTACTTACTGTTGACCAATAGTGGTCGACCTAGAGACCGGATCCCGTGTAAACACATCAGAGAGATAGAAGACTCCTGAATAGACTAGTGCAGGGGTTCTCAAACTCGGTCCTCAGGACCCCACACAGTGCATGTTTTGCATGTAACCCAGCAGGTGCACAGGTGTATTAATTACTCACAGACACATTTTAAAAGGTCCACAGGTGGAGCTAATTATTTCACTTGTCATTCTGTGAGACCTGCAAAACATGCACCGTGTGGGGTCCTGAGGAGCGAGTTTGAGAACCTGTGGACTAGTGCACAGGTTCTCAAACTCGGTCCTCAGGACCCCACACACAGTGCATGTTTTGCAGGTCTCCTCAGAATCGCAAGTGAAATAATTAGCTCCACCACCTTTTAAAATGTGTCTGTGAGTAATTAATACACCTGTGCACTTACTGGGTTACCTGCAAAACATGCACTGTGTGGGGTCCTGAGGACCGAGTTTGAGAACCCCTGGACTAGTGAATCTGGAGACCTCATCACCACTTTTATTACCATTGATCTGGACTCCCATTATAAAGCAGTGCATATTGGAGACTGCCAAATAGGAACATGGAAACATCCTGACTGACTGCACAGCAGCGTTAGAGGACGTTACCTTTTTACGGGTATCGGTGAAAGCCGGACCGGACCAAGTTCCGGAACGCCGGACGAGACCCGCTCGCTGCAGCGACCCCTGTCGCTGAGGAGCTTTGTAGGCGCGTGTCCGTGCGGGGGGCGTGTACCTAACAGGCAGTCAGCGGGGAGAAGGGGAGCGAGAGCTTAGAGCCGGCTTCCCTCACGAAGCTGCGGCTGCTGCTCCCGTGAGACTGTCAGCCCTGCACACACAGCGGACGGGCGGACGGGTCCGTGCGCTGCTGTGTGCGGGGAGACATAACAGCCTCCTGCCCCGCTGCTCTGCCCGCACAGAGGGAGAGAGGGAGGGGGGAGCAGCACAGGGAGATGCTGGTGCTGTGCTGCATACATATATACAGGGGGGGGGCATGTATACAATAAGGCATTATATATAATAAATAATGAATTGCCAGTTGAAGGTGTGGGAGGGGGCCACACAGGCACATATATATTTTTTTTACTTCAATTATAGCTGCATAGGGGTCACCTGGATGAGGCTCCTGCTGTCCGCCCTCCTTGTGCAGCTACGTCTGATCATTGGCCCTTACTCAGAGATGGACACAGCCGCTGCGTTCGCATGCAGCAGCAGCGGCCTGCTAGGGTCTCCTGCCCTGTGCTGCCACGTCGTCATGGCAACCGGGAGACAAGTACTAGCGGAGTAACCTGAGCGCAGCTGATACTCCGGTTCGGGTCTTTTGCTGTGCAGTGGTTATAGGCTCTGTGCACGGCAGGGGATCCGGTGCTGGTTTTTGTGCTCACAGTCTGTGAGGTCTGAGTGGGGCGCGGACAGCACCTGCTTTATAAGGCCTCTTTCCAGGTTAAGCAGATGCTGCTGAATCTTTGTTGGTTAGTCAGTTCCTGAAAGTTAGCCAGTACTGTGTAGCTTTGTATTTGTTTGTTGCTTACTGCAAATAGGCCTGGGGATTTGGTATTACACTCTGCCAATCCAGACCTAGCAGTAAGACTGGAGTCAGTCGTTTAGCTTGCTGGGGTTCTGTTACTACTCTGTGAACTTAGCAAGTTTGCGGCTGTATTCTAAGACTTGCCTGTCTAATCCTGTCTCACTGTGCTAGGTGTCAGGGGTCAGTTTAGTGGCAGTAAACTGAACCTGTGCACTGCAAGTGAGAATTAGGATTGTGGAGACTCTCCTTGTGTCTATCATTCCATCTCTGACCAAGGAGTTTACTGCCACACCCGTTGGTAACCCTTTAGGGTTTTGCTGTTGCCCTTAGCAACAGCATTTCGGGTTCTCTATGTATTAAAACACATCTTGCTTTTCCCATCTGAGCATTTCTAATACAAGGGAGATACCCAGTTCCTTAGCCTCTGGGCTTCTCTGTTCACTTTGTGTGTATTTTGTTACCCTATCACCTTCTGTGTACGTTATGTCATATTCCCCAGTCTGTCTGTGAGTCCATTTGTTGTGCATAACAGTTCTGACACCAGTACTTTCCTGCAGGCACTGGTGTACATAACACGGCCATAGGGTCAGCGCACGCCTGGCGGCCATAATGCGCGTGGGCGACTCTTCATCATGCGATTGCATCCCAGAAGGATGCGATTACTAGGTGATTGACAGGCGAAGGACGGCAACACAGAATTGAAGGAGAGGACATCGGGAAACGCAGGTGTGTCATGGACGTTTTGGGGGCAAGTCTATGATGTCGCCTGCATTTCCTGCATATGGAAACATGGCGGTGGTGCCAGGCTGCGCAAGCAGAGGTCAATCTCTAATTGATGTGTTCACAATTGAATTGCGAACGCATCGCAGTTTGGCACCACACATGCTGGGCGGCCACCGTCATGTGAGTCTATGGTCGCAGATTTTACTGCGAGTGAAACATTTCTGCAAACAACTCTGAATAGCCCCCACAGCAAATAGAAGTGTAATAAGGGTTGGGCGACCGGTGTATGTGCTGGGGGAGTCAGTCGGCGGGCTTGCTTATATGGTCGGAGCTGGGCGCCGGCCACATAGTCCCCTCTGGGGATTCGGTGAAAACCGGACCGGATCACTGTCCGGAACGCCGGACTGGATCAGCTTCCTGCAGTGACCTCTGCCGCCGGGGAGCTGTGAAAGCGCGTCTCCGTCCGGGGGGCGTGTCCGCGGACGGGCTGTCAGTGGGGAGGGAGAGATGTGTGCCGGCTCCCCGCTCAAAGCTGCAGCTAGGAGGCTGTCAGCCCTGCACAGTGGCGCTGTCTGTGCGCTGCTGTCACACAGGGAAACGCTGTGCAGTGCTGACAGCCTACCTACCCCGCTGATACTACACTCGGGCAGAGGGAGGGAGGGGGAGAACGGAGATAGCTGCTGGTGCTATCTATTTGAAACACTGGCTGCATAGGGAGGGGGATTTTTTTTCAATGCAGTAAAATATAAAAAAAATTATAATAATAAATGACCACTTGCACACTGTTTGACCACGACGCCATTGTAATAAATATAATTAAAACTATTTGGGTACTAATTAGCACATACTGCTTGAGGGGCCCGACAGGGGAGTCCGCCTCCCCTTTCCCAAATATACTTACTCTTGTCGGTGCTGGGCGGCGCTATCTTTCCAGTGACAGCATCAGGAAGATGGCCACCGCACATTGAAAGCAAAGACTCTGGCACTGTGTCATAGTCTTTGCTCTGTAGTGCACATGCACCATGTTCCCAGATGTCACTGGGAAGATGGCGCCACCGGCCGAAGAGGAGGGACCCGCTTCCGGTCAAGCAACCTGGCCCCATTGAATAAATTGCGCACAACTAATACTTTAATCAATTATTTCTTTCAGGGGTGTAGACACAACCCCAATTTAGGCCACACCCCGTTACATTACTGAGACTCAGCATGGCTCTCCACGCCCCTGACCGCATGCTCTATTGTGGGGTGGGGTGCCGTTATACCCCATCCATTTGGTAGAATTGGGTGCAGAACACCCAAACAAACTTAGATGTTCAGGGTACCGGAATAGGACCACCTTAGATATCAGTTCCAGGTGCCGGAATGGGGTGTAGACCATCTTAGATAGCTGTTCCGGCTGCCGGAACGGGGTGCAGACCACATTAGATAGCTGTTCCAGGTGCCTGAATGGTGTGCAGAACACCCAGATAACCTTAGATAGCTGTGCCGGAATAGGGTGCAGAGCACCTAGACAATATTAGATAGCCATTCTGGGAGATGGAATGGAATGCAGGCCACCTTAGAAAGTCGTTTCTAGTGCCGGAACAGGATGCAGACCACCTTAGATACCCGTTCCGGGTGCCCCTATGGTGTGCATAATACCCAAATAACCTTAGATAGTTGTGCCGGAATAGGACGCAGACCACCTAAGATGTCCGATCCGGGTTCCAAAACAGGGTGCAGACCACTTTAGACAACTGTTATGAGTGTCATAACAGGATGTAGACCACCTTACATAGCTGTTTCAGGTGCCGGAATGGTGTGCAGGACACCCAGACAACCTTAGATAAGCTGTTCCGTGTGCCAGAACAGGATGCAGACAACCTTAGATACCTGTTCGGAGTGGTGTGCAGAACACCAAAATATCCTTATATAGCTGTTGCCAGAACAGGATACGGGCCACCTTAGATGACCATTCCGGGTGCTAGAATGGTTTTCAGAACACCCAAATAACCTTAGATAGCTGTTCCGGGTGCTGTACAGGATGCAGAACACCCAGAAAACCTTAGATAGCTATTATGGGAGATGGAATGGAAGGCAGGCTACCGTAGAAAGTCGTTTTGAGTGCCGGAACAGGATACAGACCACCTTAGATACCCGTTCCATGTGCCGGAATGGTGTGCAGAGCACTCAAACAACCTTAGAGATCCATTTAGGGTGCCGGAATATGATGTAGACCACCTTAGATACCCGGTCCGGGTGCCGGAATGGTGTGCAGAACACCCAAATAACCTTAGATAGCTGTTCAGGGTGCCGGAATAGGGCGCAGAACACCTTAGATACCTGTTCCGGGTGCCGTCACAGGGATCTAACTGTTTTAGACAACCGGTCCGGGTGCCGGAACAGGAGGCAGACCACCTTAGATAGCTGTTTCATGTGACGGAATGGTGTGCTGGACACCCAGACAACCTTAGATAGCTGTTCCGGTTGCCGTAATAGGGCGCAGACCACCTTAGATACCTACTAAAGAAAATGAAACAATGACTTGCGCCCTAGCTGCAGCTTGAAACACGTCCCAAAGAACACCAATTCTTTTCTAGCTACAAAAACAATGATGGACGAACTCCAAGCGCTGCTATAAACCGGAACTCCTTGTGTCTGAAAACCCTCAAAGGAAACAGAATGCACAATATTCTTATGGAGACTTCAGCATACGGTTATTCACTTGAGATATCTTCAATGACTGACCTTTATTATAGGCACTATGTTCACATAAAGGTTTCTTTATCTTCTATTTAATGCACCGCAATCACATCATCTATGGTATATCGCTTATTGAAATAAAGCTCACCTTTATGATAAGCCCTATGTACATCCAAAGGTATCTTTAACGAATCCGCCCTCACTGGGATCCTTCGATGGTCTTGTATGTATATCCACACCCTGAGGAAGGACTGAGATCCGAAACGCGTTGGTGTTTGCTGTAGAGGACCCCCGGCTGTATCTGACCGCTCACTAGGACATCCTCCGGATTGGCTTTAAATCCTGATCCTTGGTGGTTTGTACCCATTCCCCTAGTTCCATCTTAGGGGTGTGAGTGGAAGTGGTTCTGCCGGTTTAGCTTATTGGGTGCCTCCATTTTCTGTATGGAATTTTAAGATTTTTATGTGATTGTAAAAATTAAAGAAAATCAAAGTTTTTTTATCTAAAACGGACTGATGGAGTTTTAATCTATCGTGAGGCTGTGGATATACATACAAGACCATCGAAGGATCCCAGTGAGGGCGGATTCGTTAAAGATACCTTTGGATGTACATAGGGCTTATCATAAAGGTGAGCTTTATTTCAATAAGCGATATACCATAGATGATGTGATTGCGGTGCATTAAATAGAAGATAAAGAAACCTTTATGTGAACATAGGGCCTATAATAAAGGTCAGTCATTGAAGATATCTCAAGTGAATAACCGTATGCTGAAGTCTCCATAAGAATATTGTGCATTCTGTTTCCTTTGAGGGTTTTCAGACACAAGGAGTTCCGGTTTATAGCAGCGCTTGGAGTTCGTCCATCATTGTTTTTGCACCTTAGATACCTGTTCCGGGTGCCGGAACAGGGCTCAAACCATCTTAGACAACCGGTCCGGGTGCCGGAACAGGATGCAGACCATCTTATTTAGCGGTTTCAGGTGCCGGAATGTTGTGCAGGACACCCAGACAACCTTAGATACCTGTTCCGGGTGCCGGAAAAGGGCGCAGACCACCTTAGATACCTGTTCCAAGTGCCGGAACAGGGCTCAAACCATCTTAGAACACCGGTCCGGGTGCCGGAACAGGATGCAGACCATCTTAGATAGCGGTTTCAGGTGCCGGAATGGTGTGCAGGACACCCAGACAACCTTAGATACCTGTTCCGGGTGCCGGAAAAGGGCGCAGACTACCTTAGATACCTGTTCCGGATTCCGGAACAGGGCTCAAACCATCTTAGACAACCGGTCCGGGTGCCGGAACAGGATGCAGACCATCTTAGATAGCGGTTTCATGTGCCGGAATGGTGTACAGAACACCCAGACAACCTTAGATAGCTGTTCAGGGTGCTGGAATAGGGCGCAGAACACCTTAGATACCTGTTCCGGGTGCCGGAACAGGGCTCAAACCATCTTAGACAACCGGTCCGGGTGCCGGAACAGGATGCAGACCATCTTAGATAGCGGTTTCAGGTGCCGGAATGGTGTGCAGGACACCCAGACAACCTTAGATACCTGTTCCAGGTGCCGGAAAAGGGCGCAGACCACCTTAGATACCTGTTCCGGGTGCCGGAACAGGGCTCAAACCATCTTAGACAACCGGTCCGGGTGCCGGAACAGGATGCAGACCATCTTAGATAGCGGTTTCAGGTGCCGGAATGGTGTGCAGGACACCCAGACAACCTTAGATACCTGTTCCGGGTGCCGGAAAAGGGCGCAGACCACCTTAGATACCTGTTTCGGGTTCCGGAACAGGGCTCAAACCATCTTAGACAACCGGTCCGGGTGCCGGAACAGGATGCAGACCATCTTAGATAGCGGTTTCATGTGCCGGAATGGTGTACAGAACACCCAGACAATCTTAGATACCTGTTCCGGGTGCCGGAACAGGGCTCAAACCATCTTAGACAACCGGTCCGGGTGCCGGAACAAGATGCAGACCATCTTAGATAGCAGTTTCAGGTGCCGGAATGGTGTGCAGGACACCCAGACAACCTTAGATACCTGTTCCGGGTGCCTGAAAAGGGCGCAGACCACCTTAGATACCTGTTCCGGGTGCCGGAACAGGGCTCAAACCATCTTAGACAACCGGTCCGGGTGCCGGAACAGGATGCAGACCATCTTAGATAGCGGTTTCAGGTGCCGGAATGGTGTGCAGGACACCCAGACAACCTTAGATAACAGTTCAGGGTGCCGGAATAGGGCGCAGACCACCTTAGAACCCTGTTCCGGGTGCCGAAACAGGACGCAGACCAGGTTATACAACCATTCCGGGTGCCGGAACAGGATGCATACCACCTTAGATAGCTGTTTCATGTGCCGGAATGGTGTGCAGGACACCAAGACAACCTTAGATAGCTGTTCCGGTTGCCGGAATAGGGCGCAGACCACCTTAGATACCTGTTCCGGGTGCCGGAACAGGGCTCAAACCATCTTAGACAACCGGTCCGGGTGCCGGAACAGGATGCAGACCATCTTAGATAGCGGTTTCAGGTGCCGGAATGGTGTGCAGGACACCCAGACAACCTTAGATAACTGTTCAGGGTGCCGGAATAGGGCGCAGAACACCTTAGATACCTGTTCCGGGTGCCGGAATAGGGCTCAAACCATCTTAGACAACCGGTCCGGGTGGCGGAACAAGATGCAGACCATCTTAGATAGCAGTTTCAGGTGCCGGAATGGTGTGCAGGACACCCAGTCAACCTTAGATACCTGTTCCGGGTGCCGGAAAAGGGCGCAGACCACCTTAGATACCTGTTCCGGGTGCCGGAACAGGGCTCAAATCATCTTAGACAACCGGTCCGGGGGCCGGAACAGGATGCAGACCATCTTAGATAGCGGTTTCATGTGCCGGAATGGTGTACAGAACACCCAGACAACCTTAGATAGCTGTTCAGGGTGCCGGAATAGGGCGCAGAACACCTTAGATACCTGTTCCGGGTGCCGGAACAGGGCTCAAACCATCTTAGACAACCGGTCCGGGTGCCGGAACAGGAGGCAGACCATTTTAGATAGCGGTTTCATGTACCAGAATGGTGTACAGAACACCCAGACAACCTTAGATACCTGTTCCGGGTGCCGGAACAGGGCTCAAACCATCTTAGACAACCGGTCCGGGTGCCGGAACAAGATGCAGACCATCTTAGATAGCAGTTTCAGGTGCCGGAATGGTGTGCAGGACACCCAGACAACCTTAGATACCTGTTCCGGGTGCCTGAAAAGGGCGCAGACCACCTTAGATACCTGTTCCGGGTGCCGGAACAGGGCTCAAACCATCTTAGACAA
The DNA here is from genome assembly GCF_028390025.1 of Pseudophryne corroboree. Taxonomy (NCBI): domain Eukaryota; kingdom Metazoa; phylum Chordata; class Amphibia; order Anura; family Myobatrachidae; genus Pseudophryne; species Pseudophryne corroboree. The sequence goes on from NC_086454.1 coordinate 206,652,166, forward strand.
CCGGTCCGGGTGCCGAAACAGGATGCAGAACATCTTAGATAGCGGTTTCAGGTGCCGGAATGATGTGCAGGACACCCAGACAACCTTAGATAACTGTTCAGGGTGCCGGAATAGGGCGCAGACTACCTTAGAACCCTGTTCCGGGTGGCGAAACAGGACGCAGACCAGGTTATACAACCATTCCGGGTGCCGGAACAGGATGCAGACCACCTTAGATAGCTGTTTCATGTGCCGGAATGGTGTGCAGGACACCAAGACAACCTTAGATAGCTGTTCCTGTTGCCGGAATAGGGCGCAGACCACCTTAGATACCTGTTCCGGGTGCCGGAACAGGGCTCAAACCATCTTAGACAACCGGTCCGGGTGCCGGAACAGGATGCAGACCATCTTAGATAGCGGTTTCAGGTGCCGGAATGATGTGCAGGACACCCAGACAACCTTAGATAACTGTTCAGGGTGCCGGAATAGGGCGCAGACCACCTTAGAACCCTGTTCCGGGTGCCGAAACAGGACGCAGACCAGGTTATACAACCATTCCGGGTGCCGGAACAGGATGCACACCACCTTAGATAGCTGTTTCATGTGCCGGAATGGTGTGCAGGACACCAAGACAACCTTAGATAGCTGTTCCGGTTGCCGGAATAGGGCGCAGACCACCTTAGATACCTGTTCCGGGTGCCGGAACAGGGCTCAAACCATCTTAGACAACCGGTCCGGGTGCCGGAACAGGATGCAGACCATCTTAGATAGCGGTTTCAGGTGCCGGAATGGTGTGCAGGACACCCAGACAACCTTAGATACCTGTTCCGGGTGCCGGAAAAGGGCGCAGACCACCTTAGATACCTATTCCGGGTGCCGGAACAGGGCTCAAACCATCTTAGACAACCGGTCCGGGTGCCGGAACAGGATGCAGACCATCTTAGATAGCGGTTTCAGGTGCCGGAATGGTGTGCAGGACACCCAGACAACCTTAGATACCTGTTCCGGGTGCCGGAAAAGGGCGCAGACCACCTTAGATACCTATTCCGGGTGCCGGAACAGGGCTCAAACCATCTTAGACAACCGGTCCGGGTGCCGGAACAGGATGCAGACCACATTAGATTGCTGTTTCATTTGCCGGAATGGTGTGTAGGACACCCAGGCAACCTTAGAGAGCCGTTCAGGGTACTGGAATAGGGCGCAGACCACCTTAGACACCTGTTCAGGGTGCCGAAACAGGGCTCATATATGGAATAGGATGCATACCACCTTAGATACCCATTTCTGGTTCCTGGAACGGGGCGCAGTCCACCTTAGATAGCAGTTCTGGTTGCCGGAATGGGCTGCAGACCACCTTACATAGTCGTTCTGGCTGCTGGAAGGAGGTGCATAACACCAGGACCACCTTACACAGCCAGAACGGGTGCTGGAACGGGCTGCAGACCACCTTTGATAGCCACTCCGGGTGCCTGAACAGGCAGCAGACCACCATAGATTGTCGTCCCGGAAGGGGGTGAAGAACACAGTCAGAAGGGGTGTTGGAATGGTCAGGAGATTACTGTAGATAGCCAATCCAGGTGCTGGAATGGGCCGCATACTACCATAGATAGGCATTCCTGGTGACGGAGCAGGCACAGACCACCATAGACAGCCATTCCGGGTGCCAGAATGGGGTGCAGACCACATTATATAGCCGTGTCGGTTACCGGAACGGGGTGCAGAACACCTAGACCACATTACGCAAAAAATCTGGGTGCCGGAACCAGAAGCAGATCACTCTAGATAGCCATTCCGGGTGCCGAAACAGGGTGCAGTCCACCTTAGATAGCCGTAGCGGGTACTACAACAGGGTGCGGAACACCCAGACCACATTACGCAACCATTCCATGTGCCGTAATGGGCAGCAGATCAACGTAGATAGCCATTCCGTGTGCCGGAATGGGGCGCAGGCCCCCTTAGATGGTCATTCCGGGTGCAGGAAAGAGGTGTTGAAAACCCAGACCACATTACACAGCCATTGTTTGTGACGGACCAGGCAGCAGATCACCGTAGATAGCATTCCGGGTGCCGGAAGGGGGCACAGTCCACCTTAGATAGCCGTTCCGAGTGCCAAAACGGGGCGCAGTCCACCTTAGATAGCCGTACCGGGTACCAGAATGGGGTGCAGAACACCCAGACCACATTAAACAGCCATTCCCGGTGCGGGATCAGGCAGCAGATCACCGTCGATAGGCATTCCGGGTGCCGGACCAGGCAGCAGATCACCGTAGATAGATATTCCGGGTGCCGGACCAGGCAGCAGATCACCATAGCTAGCCATTCCGGGTACCGGAATAGGGCGCAGGCTACCTTAGATAGCTGTTCAAGGTGCCAGAATAGGATGTAGACCACCTTAGATACCCATTCTGGGTTCCGAAACGGGCAGCAGACCACCTTAGATACCCATTCTGGGTACCATGCTGGTGTGCAAAACACAGAGACATCTTTAGATAGCCGTGCTGGGTTTCAGAATTGAATGCAGACCACCTTAGATAATCATTCTGTGTGTCGGAATGGGGTGCAGAAACACCCATACATCCTTAGATAGTCAGCACCCCCACAGCCGCGTTCCCGCCGCCGCCAGGCAACCGGGCATTGGCATGCTGCAGTGACTGCATCATTCTGTACAACCTACGCTCTGCCCCTCCCCGAATCCCAATGTCCGCAGTAGGAGAAGAACACAGCGTGGGTGACAGGCCCGTAGCCAGGTGGAAGCAGCTGCTCTGGAGGCTGAAGTAAGTATAACACACACACACACACACACACACACACACACACACACACACACACACAAAAAAAAAACAACAAAAAACAAAACCAGGGCTGTCTTAACAGCAGTGTAGGCCTCTGAGCACAGCAGTGCACTGGGGCCCCTATCCATCCTGCAGCAGTAGGGGTGGGGGATTGCTATCAGCGGGTGCTTTGATGTGCCATGGGCGGTAGGGGGTGTTCTATGGGCCCGATTCAGGTTGGATCGCAATATGCGATCCAACAGCAAAAATTACTAAAAAGATTTGGGTGCATGCGCAGGGCACGTCCTGCGCATGCGCTCAAATTTTCTGTGGGTGCCCGCAGAAAATGAGACCGCCTCTGGCTGTCAATCAGGCAGAGGTGTTTGCGGGGCAGGGGGCGGCAACGCTCCTTTTCCAAAGCAGGGATGGAGCATTGCGGGGGTGTTGCTTAGAAACGGGAGCGTGCCAGCGTGAACCAGTGGGGCGTGATCGGGGCTGCTGCGTTACAAGAGCCTGCCCTAACCAATATGATGCCCTAGGCAAGATTTTGGCTGGTGCACCCTAGCACCACCGCTAGTTCCGCCTCTGATCCTGCAACCCTTTCCCAGCACCATCACCCCTTACCCATAGCAGTCCTCATTTTGGTGCTCCTACCCACTATATTTTAAATAGGAACACTTTGCACATTCGGCGCACAGCCCAAAGAGGGGTGTGTTCTTTCTGGGAAGGGGCATGACCACACAATAGTCCTCCCAATTCAAATTATGTCACACAGTACTGCAACTTCATTCACATTATATCATGCGATAGAGGGCCTAATTTAGATATGTTCGCTCGCAGGCTATTTTTTGCAGTGCTGCGAACAGATAGACGCTGTGTATTTTAGCTTTGCAAGTGTGCAAACGCGTGTGCAGACGCCCTGTACCAAAACAGCTTGTGCAGTTTCTGAGTAGCTCTGACCTTACTCAGCCGCTGCGATCACTTCAGCCTATTCAAGCCCGGAATGGATGTCAGACACCCACCCTGCAAACGCTTTGACACGCCTGCGTTTTTCCAAACACTCCCAGAAAATGGTCAGTTGACACCCAGAAACGCCTCCTTCCTGTCAGTCTCCTTGCGAACGCCCGTGCAAATGGAATCGACACTAGAACCTGTGCAAAACATCGATGCTGTTTGTACCCGTACGGCGCACCTGTGCATTGCTGTGCATACGCATGCACAGTAGTTACCAGTTCGCAGCGCTGCGAAAATCGCTAGACAGCGAACAGATCTGAATTAAGCCCATTGTCTCTAATTCACGATACATCTCACAGTAGTACCACTTACATTACTCCTCACAGTAGTGCCCCTTATTCACATTACACCACACCATATTGCTCTTTATTCACATTAGACCACACAGTAGTGCCACTTTATATACATTACTCCTTACAGTAGTGCCCCTTATCCACATTACACCACACTGAATTGCTCCTTATTTTCATTACACCACACCATATTGCTATTTATTCACATTAGACCATATGCCCCTTTCTACATGTTATGCCACACAATAGAGCACCTTATACACATATTGCCACACATTAGTAATGCCTTTATACAAATTATATAACACAGTAATACCCCTTACACATAATGTGCCTAACATATTATGCCAAACTTTATTAATGCCCTTATACACATAATGTCCCTTAAACATTTGCCTCACATTATTAATGCCCTTATACACATAAGTACACACATTGGGGGTTATTCAATCGTTTGAAAAGTCATTTGGGTGTCTGTTTTTTCCTATCTAATAGACAGGAAAAAACAGACAACCAACTGGCTTTTCAAACATTTGAATTCCCCCATAATGTCCCTTACACATATGCCACACATTATTAGTACCCTTATACACATAATGACAAACATAATGTCCCTTACACATATGCCACACATTATTAATGCCTTTATACACATATAATTAAACACATAACATTCCTTACACTTATACCGCGCATTTTTTATGCATTTATACACATGACACACATAATGTCCCTTACACATATGCTGAACACTACTGCACAACCGACCCACCTGCACACAGCACTCACAAGGTTGCTGACACTGTGACCTCTGCCTCTGCTTGGATACAGGTGTGTCCTCCTATATCTTGCCTCAGTACGCGATGCAGCAGGAGATGCCTGGTGTGAGTCAGCTGGCAACTCAGGGCCAGCTCTGCTAACGTCGGATGTCTTGTTTTGATGAAAATGCATATTATTTGCATTACTATGTGGCTACGATGCACAAGCAGCTTCTGCTGATTAAAATGATATGCTGCATGCCTATAGTCTGTGTGCGACTGTGGCTGTATCTGCATATGAAATGCTACGTTACACTGATTTCCAGGAATACACTGTAATGTAGCATATTGTATGCAGATACAGCTGCAGTCACACACAAAATATAGGCATGATGCATATCATTTTAATCAGCAGAAGCTGCTTGTGCCCCTAGGCATACCAAATGCCCTATGCATTTGTCTAGTTTGCCTATACCTAGGGCCGGCTCTGTGCCTTACGTCACAAGCAGCCGCCATGATCAAAGAGACGGAGGCTGGACCGCTGCAGGCGCAGCCAGGCTGCACCGGCAGGAGTCTTCCTTAATTTTAGCGATCAAGCAGAAATTGTGGTGCGATCGCAATTTTTGCTTGATAAAGGGGTGGGGGGTGGAACCTGAACCAGGCCCTATGTTCTGCTCAGCATGCAGGACCTGGAGCAATGATTTCTGCTAATTACTCTTCTACTGCACAGAAGGGGCAGGGACATTGTGCTGAATGAAGGGGCCCTGGTACATGACTTCCAGGGTGGTAGGGTGTGTTTAATATGTCGCGGATGGGTGGATAGTGGAGTGGGCATAATATTCATCATTTTCTGGTGGGAGGGCAGCTTGCTTAACTGCAGATATCTCAAGTTCCTGGAAATAGATTTCTTAGCTTTGAATGGGATAAAAAAAACTAGAGATTCTCCCCCTTCAGGAGGTGCTGGGTACCTGGGCATCAGAGTTCACGAGCCAGAGCAATCCACCAATGAATATATACAAATATATTATAATATATATTAGGCGTGTGGAGCTGGAGCCAGCTGTTAGAAGGCTGATATCTCTTGGTCTGGGCATAGTAGAGACAAGCTGCCAGTGTCCACCACATGGGGGGAAAGCCACAGCTTTTCGGGTACACCGTCAGAAAAACTCAAAGTCAGACAGAACCCGAGATATCTGGCTGGGAAAAGCAATGAATAAGCTTGGATGGGGACCACAGCTTTGAAGTCGGATCTCTCTGTTTCCCCAGGGCAGATTCTAAAAAATCTGGTACCCCTGGAAAGAGGGGACCATCAGCTATCAGACTAGGGCCCTTATACACCTGGTGCAATGTGTAAAAGGAAAGTGGGCTCTATCTGGTGCAATGTGTTAAAAATGGGGCTCTAACTGGTGCAATGTGTAAAAGGAATGGGGGCTCTTCCTGGTGCAGTGTGTAAAAGGGAGCTCTACTTGGTACAGTGTGTAAGAGGGCTCTACCTGTCATTGTATAAGGGAACTGTACCTGGCATAATGTGTAAAAGGGGCTCTACCTGGTGTAGAGTATATGAAGGCTCTCCCTGGTACAATGTGTATAAGTGGGACGACTGTGTGGCGTAATTTGAATAATGGAGACTACTGTGCGGCATTATATGAATTTGTATTATTTTGAGACCATGCCACTTCCCCCTGAAGCCATGCCCCTATATTTTTCCAGCGCACCTTTGTGGGGGGCACCAATTTTATTTCTGGCACCAAAATGTATAGTTGTGATTCTGGGATCAAGTATGATATGCCAGCGTTCAGAATACCCATGCTGGCATCCCGATTTCTCTTACGTCCTAGAGGATGCTGGGGTCCAATTTAGTTCCATGGGGTATAGATGGGTCCACTAGGAGCCACTGGCACTTTAAGAGTTTAATAGTGTGGACTGGCCCCTCCCTCTATGCCCCTCCTACCAGACTCAGTTTAGAAAATGTGCCTGGAGGAGCCGGTCACAGCTAGGGGAGCTCCTAGGAGATTTCTTAGTTTGTGGGACTTAGTTTCTGCTTTGTGGGACTTAAGGGGGGAGTAGGAACCAACTTAATAGAGAGTTAATGGTTCTCTATCTGCGCTGACAGGACACTGAGCTCCTGAAGGTGATGATCGCAAGCCCATGAGGCAACTGCTCACTCCCGCAGCACGGCCGCCACCCCCTAACAAAGCCAGAAGATAGAAGAGTGGTGAGTATGGTGCCAGCATCACGGTTAGTGGGTCGCCGGCGGGTATGGTGGCACAAGGGTTGGAGCACAGCTCTGAGGGGCTGTGCTCCGGTATGGCTCAGCAACATCTCTGCATGTAGATGCTGGAGGGGAGTCCCCAGTCAGCAGGTTAACCCTACACTGGTCATAGCATTTACAGGGGCTAATCCCACTGTTAACATATAAAATCCTGAAGCCAGTTTAAATAATAAGTGCGGGAAGCCACGCACCCGGTCAGGGCGCGGGGCTTCCCCTCAGAGTGGATCCAGCATTCAACAGCGCCATTTTCTCCCTGCAGATTACACAGAACGCTGACAGAGAGCGCTGCCCTCCACATAACTCCAATGCCTCACGGTACCAGGGTGGAGTGTGATAACAGTACTAACTGTTCTATTAACTAACTGTTCTGTTCTGTGTGCCAAGTGGGCTTGGCACACAGCGCAGTTGCCCTGAGGGCGCACAGCCAGCGGCATGTAATGAGTCAAATTGACTCATTACATGCCTCTGAAGTCTGCGCCGTGCGCCGTCGCCGCGCTGTGGAGGACAGCTACAGCACCGGGCAGCAGAGAAGGAGGAGGAGGGAGGGGGAGCAGGGAGCCGCAGCAACGCTATTTCATTGGTAGTAAGCGCCACTGCAGCATCCCCCTCTCCTTCCGTATTGGCTGCCCGGCGCTGCTGTGGATGCTGGGATGCGGTTCCTCCATCCAAACTGTCGTTTCTTGCACACACACCGCTAAAATGCCTAGTTACGGCACTGCCGGATGGTTTGGTAAGGCCAATGTTGAACCTAAAGTCATTGAACCCATACTTACAAGTGATCAAGTTCAAGATGGAGTCTCTGAGAGTGGTGGTCTCAGGTCTGGAGGAGGGGGAGTTCCTGGTATCCCTGGATATCAAGGATGCGAACCTTCACATTCCGATCTGGCCGCCTCACCAGGACTATCTAAGGTTTGCGATACAGGACTGTCACTACCAGTTCCAGGCCCTGCCATTCGTCCTCTCCACAGCACCGAGGGTGTTCACAAAGGTCATTGCAGAGATGATGCTCCTCCTCCTCCGCAAGCAGGGAGTAAACATTATTCCATACCTGGACGATCTACTGATAAAGGCATCTTCCAGGGAAAGGCTGTTGCAGAGTATTGTTCTCTCAATTCAACTACTCCTGGATCATGGGTGGATCCTAAATCTTCCAAAGTCACATTTAGAACCAACAAGGAGACTACCCTTCCTGGGGATGATCCTTGACACGGAGGTGCAGAGGGTGTTTCTACCAGTAGAGAAAGCGTTGGTGATCCAATCAATGGTCTGGGATGTCTTGAAACCAGCCTGGGTGTCGGTTAATCAGTGCATTCACCTTCTGTGAAAGGTGGTAGCCTCCTACGAGGCTCTACAGTATGGCAGATTCAATGCACAGTCCTTCCAGCTGGATCTCCTGGACAAGTGGTTGGGATCGCATCTTCACATGCACCAGCGGATACGCCTATAGCCGAAAGCCAGAATTTCACTCCTCTGGTGGCTCCAAACTTCTCACCTGCTCGAGGGCCGCAGATTCGGGATTCAGAACTGGATCCTTCTAACCACGGATGCAAGTCGCAAAGGTTGGGGAGCAGTCACTCAGGTGGAAAACTTCCAAGGAAAGTGGTCCAGTCAGGAATCTCTCCTTCCAATAAATGTTCTGGAACTGAGGGCCATTTACAATGGCCTTCTACAAGTGGCATATCTTCTGCAAGCTTAAGCCATTCAGGTTCAGTCGTACAATGTCACAGCGGTGTCCTACATAAACAGGCAGGGCGGATCGAAGAGCAGAGCTGCAATGTTAGAGATAACAAAAATCCTCATCTGGGCAGAAAGACACGCGGTGGCGTTGTCAGCGATCTTCATTCCAGGAGTGGACAACTGGGAGGCAGACTTCCTCAGCAGACACGATCTCCATTCAGGAGAATGGGGAATCCACCCAGAGGTGTTCGCAGAGGTAACAAGCCAATGGGGCGTACCTCAAGTATACATGATGGCCTCTCGCCTCAACAAGAAGCTTTGGAGGTACTGTTACAGGTCACGAGACCCACAAGCAGTGGCGGTGGATGCTCTGGTAACTCTGTGGGTGTTCCAGTCGGTGTATGTGTTCCCTCCACTTCCACTCATCCCAAGGATTCTCAAAGTAATAAAAAGAACAAGAGTTCAGGTGATCCTCATTGCTCCGGACTGGCTAAGAAGGGCTTGGTACGCGGATCTTCTGGAATTACTACTGGAAGATCCGAGACGTCTTCCTCTTCACGAGGACCTTCTTCAACAGGGGACGTTCGCTTATCAAGACTTACCACAACTATGTTTGATGGCATGGAGGGGTATTCCGAACAAGGTTATTCCTACCCTGATACAGGCTATGAATGGAGTAACGTCTAAACATTACCATCGACTTTGGAAAAAGTACGTGTCTTGGTGTGAATTCAAGAAGTTTCCTATGGTGGAGTTTCAACTTGGACAGTTTCTCCTCTTCCTGCAAGCAGGTGTGGATATGGGTCTGCGTTTGGGATCCATAAAAGTCCAGATTTCGGCCTTATCCGTTTTCTTCCAGAAACAACTGGCTTCCCTCCCTGAGATTAAGACATTCTTGAAAGGGGTTCTGCACATCCAGCCTCCCTTTGTGCCTCCTACGGCACCCTGGGATCTTAACGTGGTGGTGCAGTTCCTGGATTGGTTCAAACCTTTAAAGGAGGTTGAGGTCAAGTTTCTCACATGGAAGGTTGTCACGCTGTTGGCCTTAGTTTCAGCTAGGCGTGTGTCGGAATTGGGGGCTTTGTCTTGTAAAAGACCCTACTTAATCTTCCATGAATATAGAGCTGAACTCATGACACGTCAGCAGTTCCTTCCAAAAGTTGTGTCAGATTTTCATATCAACCAACCTATTGTGGTGCCAGTTGCTACTGGCTCCTCAATTCCATCAAAGTCATTAGATGTTGTAAGGGCTCTGAAGATCTATGTGAAGAGGACTGCTCGTCACAGAAAGTCGGACTCTCTGTTTGTCCTGTATGATCCCAAGAAAATTGTGTGTCCTGCTTCTAAGCAGACGATCTCTCGCTGGATCAGGTTCACTATCCAGCATGCATATTCTTCGGCAGGATTGCAGTATCCAAAATCCTTTCAGGCACACTCTACTCGTAAGGTGGGTTCTCCCTGGGTGGCTGCCCGGGGTGTCTCGGCTTTTCAACTTTGCCAAGTGGCTACTTGGTCTGGGTCGAACACGTTTGCTAAGTTCTACAAGTTCGATACTTTGGCATCTGAGGACCTACAGTTTGGTCAATCTGTTCTGCAGGAGCCTCCGCGCTCTCCCTCCCGTTCTGTGAGCTTTGGTACATCCCCATGGTACTAATGTGGACCCCAGCATCCTCTAGGACGTAAGAGAAAATAGGATTTTAATCGCCTACTGGTAAATCCTTTTCTCGTAGTCCGTAGAGGATGCTGGGCGCCCGCCCAGTGCTTCGTTATCCTGCAGTAGCTATTTGTTTCAGTACTGTTTTGTTCTTGGTTAAGTACTGTGTTGTTACTTGGTTAAGTAATGTTGTTCAGATGTTGCTGAGTTTTCAAGCTCCAATATAGACAGTGGGCGCTAGTATACTGACTGTTAGACACCTATAAAAACACTTTAATAGTGACTGCAGCTTCACAATTTGGGGTGCTGAACCTCAAATAAAAATGGATATACAAACAAAAAAACAATAGGAAGTGCTGTCACCAAAAGTATCAAATTTAATAAAAGTTGTTTTTACATTATTCATAATAACTCACACAATATTATAAAACCAACTCTCCTGGTAGTTTTAAACCATTCTACTGACTCAATGCTACAGATACAATGTTACTTTAGATTTTATACAGTAACTTTTTAGTGTCCACGCTAGGGGGCTCTCTTTGATATACTGTATCAATATTGAATTGATCTTTAGTAAGATCCTCAGAGAAGTCTCTAAAATATGCAGGCTCCACGCGTGGGCTAATTAAATGAATGAGCTCACTAATGCCCTTGATTTTTATAACAATTGTAGGATGCACATTTTAGATGATTTGTGATCAATTATGCCACAGTGTTCGGTTCAGTTATACAATGAATTAAAGCATGCTACTCTTGTCACAGCTCGCCTGACTGTGTGGCCCGGAATTTAAGAGACTTTGCTAGGGTGATATTGATACAGTGTATTAAAGAGAGCCTCCTAGCGTGGACACTAAAAAGTTACTGTATAAAATCTAAAGTAACATTGTATCTGTAGCATTGAGTCAGCAGAATGGTTTAAAACTCCCAGAAGAGTTGGTTTTATAATATTGTGTGTGTTATTGTGAATAATGTAAAAACAACTTTTATTGAATTTGATACTTTTGGTGACAGCGCTTCCTATTGTTTTTTTTTTTTGAGTTTTCAAGTTGGTTAGCTTGGTTTGCCTTATATGTGTGAGCTGGTGTGAATCTCGCCACTATCTGTGTAATTCCTTCTCTCGAAGTTGTCCGTCTCCTCGGGCACAGTTTCTATACTGAGTCTGGTAGGAGGGGCATAGAGGGAGGGGCCAGCCCACACTATTAAACTCTTAAAGTGCCAGTGGCTCCCAAAGGACCCGTCTATACCCCATGGTACTAAATAGAACCCCAGCATCCTCTAGGACAGGCCTGGCCAACCTGTGGCTCTCCAGCTGTTGAAAAACTACAAGTCCCATCATGCCTTGCCAAAGTTTTGCTATTAGGGAATGCTAAAACTGTGGCAGGGCATGCTGGGATGTTTAGTTTCACAACATCTGGAGAGCCACAGGTTGGCCAGGCCTGCTCTAGGACGTAAAAGAAATAGGCTTAATAACCGTATACAATGTCAAAGTGCAGCAAAGAAGGCAAGTAAGGTGCTAGCGTGCATAAAACGGGGCATTGAGACAAGGGACGAGGATGTAATCCTGCCGCTGTACAAATCATTGGTACGTCCGCACCTGGAATATTGTGTTCAATTTTGGGCACCACATTATAAAAAAGATATCTGTGAACTAGAAAGGGTTTAAAGGCGTGCTACTAAATTGATTAAAAGGCTAAAGGGACTGGATTACGAGGAAAGGCTTACTAGGTTGAATATGTATACACTGGAAAAGAGGCATCTAAGAGGAGACATTATTAATATCTTCAAATATGTAAAGGGACATTACAAAGAGTTATCAGAGGAATTGCTTATTAAAAAAAACTTTGTATAGGACACTCGCTGAGGATAGAGGAGAGAAAATTCCGTACGCAGCAGAGGAAAGGGTTCTTCACTGTTAGGGCAATAAGGATTTGGAATTCCCTGCCAGAGAAGGTGGTAATGGCGGAATCTGTAAATGCAGTTAAAAATGGATTGGATAAATTTCTGACTGAAAAAGATATCCAAGGTTATAGAATTTAAAATATCAACTTTGATAATCTGGGATTAACATGATTTATAGTTGTTAACTAGACATAAAACATTACTTCAGCAGGGACATTATAATGAACTCGGCTTAATACAGAATACAGGTTGAAGCCGATGGGCATCTTTTCAACCTCATTAACTATGTTACTATGTTACAGTCACTTTATACATTGCCAGGTAGAGCCCCTCTTACACACTGCACCAAGTACAGCTCCCTTTTACACACTGCACCAGGAAGAGTCCCCATTCCTGTTACACATTGCACCAAGTAGAGCCCCCTTTCCTTTTGCACATTGCACCAGGTGTATAAGGGAGCTAGGCTGATAGCTGAACGTCCCCTCTTTCGGGGGGTAACAGATTTTTAAAATTGGCCCTGGGGAAACTGAGATATCTGACTTCAAAGCAGTGGTCTCCATCCAAGCTTATTAATTGATTCTCCTAGCCAGATATCTCAGGTTCTGACTGACTTTGAGTTTTTCTGACAGTGTACCCCAAAAGATGGGATTCTCCCCTTTTGGTTGACTCTGGCAGCTTGTCTCTACCATACCCAGATCCAGAGATATCAGCCTTCAAGCAGCAGGCTCCAGCTCCACATGCCTAATATATATTATAATATATTTGCATATTTTCGTTGGTGGATTGCTCTGGCTCCTGAACTCTGATCCCCAGGTCCCCAGCACCTCCTGAAGGAGGGGGGTGGGGGGGGGGGGGGGGGGAAGGGGGGGATAGCTACTTTTTTAATCTCATTCAAAGTTAAAAAAATCTATTTCCAGGAACTTGAGATATCTGCAGTCAAGCAAGCTGCCCTCCCACCAGAAAATGATGAATATTAAGCCCACTCCACTATCCACCACTCCCCTACATATTAAAAAACCCCTACCACCCTGGAAGTCATGTACCAGGGCCCCTTCATTCAGCACAATGTAAACTTTCTACAGTTTAGTGTTCACCCTCCCACCACATCACTGACCACCTGTGCAGTAGAGGAGTAATTAGCAGAAATTACTGCTCCAGGTCCTACATGCAGAGTGGAATATAGGGCCTGGTTCAGGTTCCCCCCCCCCTTTTCCAAGCAGAAATTGCCATCAAATGAATAACAAGTGGCGCTTGACAATCAGAAAAGTAAAAAACATTTATTTATATAAAATGTATCTGGATACTCCCGGGAGTAAGTAACAATATTAAGAATGTCACAATAATATAAATATGCACTGCATTATAACTTCATAATCAATTTATAGAACATGAATTATAAGTGATCTTATTCACATGTGACTATTTCTTAATAACACCTGGAAGGTTTTAAACCATACTGGGTTCACTATGTGCACACAATAAATATAAAATGTATAAAGCTGTAAATTGCTTAATCTAAGCAAGAGTCACTCACGGCTGTATGTTTTGAAGGGATTGTATGTATCACAAATCCATGGCAATGTGCAGCTGGTGCAAGAGAGAATAATTTAAAAAATACAACCTCCGCTGGGCAGGAGCCTATTCAGTCCTTGCTCCCTGGTGTCGTCCCGCCGTCCACCTCAAATCGGGGAGGTAGAAGCTACAGGTGCCGTTCCCCACAGCCCGGCGCAGACCGGTGCATAGAGTTCACACCGGGTGTCTGCTTCATTTTAGACAGGCCGCTTGTTGGCCGAATACACCCAGATAAATCAACATAGACACTCCGGAATACCAGCACACAGCCTCCATCCTGAAAGTGTGGAGGTACCGGAGGTGGTGTAGATCAGCGGGGACGGCTTGTCAGGACTCTCTGCACGGCGCGGCATCAGTTGCATCCGCTGAGGCTCTGGTGTGTGTCTCTTGGGACGGCGGGACGACACCAGGGAACAAGGACTGAATAGGCTCCTGCCCAGCGGAGGTTGTATTTTTTAAATTATTCTCTCTTGCACCAGCTGCTTATTGCCATGGATTTGTGATACATACAATCCCTTCAAAACATACAGCCGTGAGTGACTCTTGCTTAGATTAAGCAATTTACAGCTTTATACATTTTATATTTATTGTGTGCACATAGTGAACCCAGTATGGTTTAAAACCTTCCAGGTGTTATTAAGAAATAGTCACATGTGAATAAGATCACTTATAATTCATGTTCTATAAATTGATTATGAAGTTATAATGCAGTGCATATTTATATTATTGTGACATTCTTAATATTGTTACTTACTCTCGGGAGGTTGTTGTAATCCAGATACATTTTATATAAATAAATGTTTTTTACTTTTCTGATTGTCAAGCGCCACTTGTTATTCATTTGTTAGTTTTGCTTTAAGGGACTGGCAATTCCCTTCTACAGGAGGCTGCTGACAATCTTAGTGCAGTGCTACTCACCTGAGCGCATAGTTTTTTCTTTCTTCAGAAATTGCCATCACACTGCAGGGGACCTGCCTCCATCTTTTTGATTGCGGTGGCTGCGTGTGACGTCACGCAGCCGCCCCGATCATGCCCCTGTCATGTCCACCCCATTCATGCTGGCACGCCCCCCAATTCCAAGCCACGCCCCCGCAAAGCTAAGTCTCTGCCTTGGAAAAGGAGCGTTGCCGCACCCTGCCCTACAAACAGTTCATTTGCATTTTCTGCGGGCGCACACAGAAAATGCGGGCGCAGGACAGGCCCTGTGCATGCACCGCATCCTTTTAGTAATTTTTGCGTTTGGATTGCGTATTGCGATCCGTCCTGAATTGGGCCCATAAAACACCCCCTACCACCCACGGGACACCAAAGCTGCCGCTGATAGCACCCCTTCCACTAGAGGATGGGTAGGGGCCCCAGTGCATTGCTGTGCCCAGGGGCCTACACTGCTGTTAAGACATCCCTGGTTTGTGTGTGTGTGTGTGTGTGTGTCTGTGTGTGTTATACTTACTTCAGCCTCCAGAGCAGCTGCTTCCACCTGGCTGCCGGTTTGTCAACCGCGCTATGTTCTTCTCCTACTGCGGACATTGGGAATTGGGTGGGGCGGAGCGTAGGTGGTACAGGATGCTGCAGTCACTGCAGCGTGCCAATGCAGGCTGCCTGTCACTGTGTGAGCAGGAGCCGGTATAGTACAACACTGGCGGGGCAGCGACGGAAGCACAGCTGTGGAGGTGCTGACTATCTAAGGATGTATGGGTGTTTTTGCACCCTGTTCCAACACCCAGAACGATTATCTAAGGTGGTCTGCGTCCAATTCTGGCACCCAACAAGGCTATCTAAAGATGTCTCTGTGTTCTGCACACTAGCACGGTACCCAGAATAGGTATCCAAAGTGGTCTGCTGCCCGTTTCGGAACCCAAAATGGGTATCTAAGGTGGTCTACATCCTATTCTGGCACCCGGAACAGCTATCTAAGGTGGCCTGCGTCCTATTCCGGTACCCGGAATGGCTATCTAAGGGTGTCTGGGTGTTCTGCACACCATTTCGGCACATGAAACAGCAATCTAATGTGGTCTGCACCCTGTTCCGGCACCCGGAACGGTTGTCTAAGATGGTTTGAGCCCTGTCCGGCACCCGGAACAGGTATCTAAGGTGGTCTGCGCCCTATTCCGGCAACCGGAACAGCTATCTAAGGTTGTCTGGGTGTTCTGTACACCATTCCGGCACATGAAACCGCTATCTAAGATGGTCTGCATCCTGTTCCGGCACCCGGACCGGTTGTCTAAGATGGTTTGAGCCCTGTTCCGGCACCCGGAACAGGTATCTAAGGTGGTCTGCGGCCTATTCCGGCAACCGGAACAGCTATCTAAGGTTGTCTGGGTGTTCTGTACACCATTCCGGCACATGAAACCGCTATCTAAGATGGTCTGCATCCTGTTCCGACACCCGGACCGGTTGTCTAAGATCGTTTGAGCCATGTTCCGGCACCCGGAACAGGTATCTAGGGTGGTCTGCGCCCTATTCCGGCAACCGGAACAGCTATCTAAGGTTGTCTGGGTGTTCTGTACACCATTCCGGCACATGAAACCGCTATCTAAGATGGTCTGCATCCTGTTCCGACACCCGGACCGGTTGTCTAAGATGGTTTGAGCCCTGTTCCGGCACCCGGAACAGGTATCTAAGGTGGTCTGCGCCCTATTCCGGCAACCGGAACAGCTATCTAAGGTTGTCTGGGTGTTCTGTACACCATTCCGGCACATGAAACCGCTATCTAAGATGGTCTGCATCCTGTTCCGGCACCCGGACCGGTTGTCTAAGATGGTTTGAGCCCTGTTCCGGCACCCGGAACAGCTATCTAAGGTGGTCTGCGCCCTATTCTGACACCCTGAACAGCTATCTAAGGTTGTCTGGGTGTCCTGCACACCATTCCGGCACATGAAACAGCTATCTATAGTGGTCTGCATCGTGTTTCAGCACCTGAGAAAACTATCTAAGGTTATTTGGTTGTTCGGCAAACCATTCCAGCACCGGGAACAGGTATCGATGATTGCCTGCATCCTGCTCCGGCACTCGAAACAACTTTCTAAAGTGGTCTGCATTCCATTCCATCTCCCGGATTAGCTATTTAAGGTTGTCTAAGTGTTCTGCACCCCGTTTCGGCACCCGGAACAGCTATCTAAAGTTATTTGGGTGTTCTGCACACCATTCCGGCACCCGGAACGTGCATCTAAGGTGGTCCGTGTCCTTTTCCGGCACCCGAAACAGCTATCTAAGGTTATTTGGGTGTTCTGTACACCATTCCGGCACACTGAATGGCTCTCTAAGGTTGTTTGAGTGTTCTGCACCCCGTTCCGTTACCAGGAACAGGTATCTAAGCTGGTCTGTGTACTATTATGGCAGCTGTAACGACTATCTAAGGTGGCCTGCGTTCCATTCCATCTCCCGGAATAGCTATCTAAGGTTGTCTGAGCGTTCTGTACTCCATTCCGGCACCTGGAACAGGTATCTAAGGTTGACTGGGTGTTCTACACTCCATTCAGGCACTGGGAACAGCACTATAAGGTGGACTGCGCCCCGTTCCGGCACACGGAATGCTATCTACTGTGATCTGCTGCCTGGTCCGGCACCCGGAATGGCTGTGTAATGCGGTCTGAGTTTTATGCACCTACTTCAAGCACCCGGAACGGCCATCTACGGTGGTCCTTGCCCTATTCCGGCAACCGGAAAGTGCTCCCACTTTTCTGTTTTTTTTTAAATCATCCCCTCCTCTCCTGTCTGTGTTTTTTGGTTACAGTGCCAACCCCTTTTCCCCTGCCACGGACCACTTGCCTCGAACTCTCAAAATATTGAAGCCTTCTGCCTTCTCCTGGCTCTTTTGTCCGGCAGCATTGCGTCTTCATTACAGCAGATGTGCGACGCTGCCGGAGGCCAGGTACCGACGCTGCTATCTGAGTGCATATTTCTTCCAGGGCAACGGCAATCCGCCACTGGCTGGAATGTGGGACATGCAGAGGGGACTATGTGGCCGGCGCCCAGCTCCGACCATATAAGCAAGCCCGCCGACTGACTCCCCCGGCACATACACCGGTCGCCCCACCCTTATTACACTTCTATTTGCTGTGGGGGCTATTCAGAGTTGTTTGCAGAAATGTTTCACTCGCAGTAAAATCTGCGACTATAGACTCACATGACGGTGGCCGCCCAGCATGTGTGGTGCCAAACTGCGATGCGTTCGCAATTTAATTGTGAACACATCAATTAGAGATTGACCTCTGCTTGCGCAGCCTGGCACCACCGCCATGTTTCCATATGCAGGAAATGCAGGCGACATCATAGACTTGCCCCCAAAACGTCCATGACACACCTGCGTTTCCCGATGTCCTCTCCTTCAATTCTGTGTTGCCGTCCTTCGCCTGTCAATCACCTAGTAATCGCATCCTTCTGGGATGCAATCGCATGATGAAGAGTCGCCCACGCGCATTATGGCCGCCAGGCGTGCGCTGACCCTATGGCCGCAGCTGCTGCATGCGAACGCAGCGCCTGTGTCCATCTCTGAGTAAGGGCCAATGATCAGACGTAGCTGCACAAGGAGGGCGGACAGCAGGAGCCTCATCCAGGTGACCCCTATGCAGCTATAATTGAAGTAAAAAATATATATATATGCCTGTGTGGCCCCCTCCCACACCTTTAATTGGCAATTCATTATTTATTATATATAATGCCTTATTGTATACATGCCCCCCCCCCCCCAGAGCCGGCCATAGGCATAGGCAAACTAGGCAATTGCCTAGGGCATTTGATATGTATAGGGGCATCAGCAGCTTCTGCTGATTAAAATGATATGCAGCATGCCTATATTCTGTGTGTAGCATTTCATATGTCAGCCACAGTCTAACACAGTATATAGGCATGCTGCATATCATTTTAATCAGCAGAAGCTGCTTGTGCATCCTGACCACATAGCAATGCAAATAAGATGCACTTTTATAAAAAAAAAGGTGTGCCCGACATTAGCATTAAGGCAATATTTATGAGGACACATCTGTAGCCAAGCAGAGGCAGAGGTCACAGTGTTAGTGGCAGTGTGAGTGCTGTGTGCATGTGAGTGGGTTGGTTGTGCAGTAGTGTTCGGAATATGTGTAAGGAGCATTATGTGTGTCATGTAAAAATAAGAATTTACTTACCGATAATTCTATTTCTCGTAGTCCGTAGTGGATGCTGGGAACTCCGTAAGGACCATGGGGAATAGCGGCTCCGCAGGAGACTGGGCACATCTAAAGAAAGCTTTAGGATCACCTGGTGTGCACTGGCTCCTCCCCCTATGACCCTCCTCCAAGCCTCAGTTAGGATACTGTGCCCGGACGAGCGTACACAATAAGGAAGGATTTTGAATCCCGGGTAAGACTCATACCAGCCACACCAATCACACTGTACAACTTGTGATCTGAACCCAGTTAACAGCATGATAATAGAGGAGCCTCTAGAAAAGATGGCTCACTACAACAATAACCCGAATTTTTTTGGTAACAATAATTATGTACCAGTATTGCAGACAATCCGCACTTGGGATGGGCGCCCAGCATCCACTACGGACTACGAGAAATAGAATTATCGGTAAGTAAATTCTTATTTTCTCTGACGTCCTAGTGGATGCTGGGAACTCCGTAAGGACCATGGGGATTATACCAAAGCTCCCAAACGGGCGGGAGAGTGCGGATGACTCTGCAGCACCGAATGAGAGAACTCCAGGTCCTCCTCAGCCAAGATATCAAATTTGTAGAATTTTACAAACGTATTTGCTCCTGACCAAGTAACTGCTCGGCAAAGTTGTAAAGCCGAGACCCCTCGGGCAGCTGCCCAAGATGAGCCCACCTTCCTTGTGGAGTGGGCATTTTAAGATTTTTGGCTGTGGCAGGCCTGCCACAGAATGTGCAAGCTGAATTGTACTACAAATCCAACGAGCAATCGTCTGCTTAGAAGCAGGAGCACCCAGTTTGTTGGGTGCATACAGGATAAACAGCGAGTCAGATTTTCTGACTCCAGCCGTCCTGGAAACATGTATTTTCAGGGTCCTGACCACGTCAAGCAACTTGGAATCCTCCAAGTCCTTAGTAGCCGCAGGTACCACAATAGGTTGGTTCATGTGAAATGCAGAAACCACCTTAGGTAGAAAATTTGAGGACGAGTCCTCAATTCTGCCCTTTCAGAATGAAATATTAAGTAAGGGCTTTTATATGATAAAGCCGCCAATTCTGACACCCGCCTGGCTGAAACCAGGGCTAACTCGTCACTTCCATGTGAGATATTTTAAGTCCACAGTGGTGAGTGGTTCAAACCAATGTGACTTTAGGAAACTCAACACAACATTGAGATCCCCAAGGTGCCACTGGAGGCACAAAAGGAGACTGTATATGCAGTACCCCTTTTACAAATGTCTGAACTTCAGGCACTGAAGCCAGTTCTTTTTGGAAGAAAATCGACAGGGCCGAAATTTGAACCTTAATGGACCCTAATTTTAGGCCCATAGACAGTCCTGTTTGCAGGAAATGGAGGAAACGACCCAGTTGAAATTCCTCTGTAGGGGCCTTCTTGGCCTCACCCCACGCAACATATTTTCGCCAAATGCGGTGATAATGTTTTGCGGTTACGTCTTTCCTGGCCTTGACCAGGGTAGGGATCTTCAGGATCCGGCGTTCAACCGCCATGCCGTCAAACGCAGCCGCGGTAAGTCTTGGAACAGACAAGGCCCTTGCTGGAGCAGGTCCTTTCTTAGAGGTAGAGGCCACGGTTCGTCCGTGAGCATCTCTTGAAGTTCCGGATACCAAGTCCTTCTTGGCCAATCCGGAACCACGAGTATAGTTCTTACTCCTCTCCTTCTTATGATTCTCAGTACTTTTGGTATGAGGGGCAGAGGAGGGAACACATACACTGACTGGTACACCCACGGTGTTACCAGAGCGTCCACCGCTATTGCCTGAGGGTCCCTTGACCTGGCGCAATATCTGTCTAGTTTTTTGTTTAGACGGGACGCCATTATGTCCACCTTTTGTTTTTCCCAACGGTTTACAATCAGGTGGAAGACTTCTGGGTGAAGTCCCCACTCTCCCGGGTGAAGGTCGTGTCTGCTGAGGAAGTCTGCTTCCCAGTTGTCCACTCCCGGAATGCACACTGCTGACAGTGCTATCACATGATTTTCCGCCCAGCGAAAATCCTTGCAGCTTCTGCCATTGCCCTCCTGCTTCTCGTGCCGCCCTGTCTGTTTACGTGGGCGACTGACGTGATGTTGTCCGATTGGATCAATACCGCCTGACCCTGAAGCAGGGGTTTCGCTTGACTTAGGGCATTGTAAATGGCCCTTAGTTCCAGAATGTTTATATGAAGAGATGTCTCCAGGCTTGACCATAAGCCCTGGAAATTCCTTCCCTGTGTGACTGCTCCCCAGCCTCGCAGGCTGGCATCCGTGGCCACCAGGACCCAGTCCCGAATGCCGAATCTGCGGCCCTCTAGAAGATGAGCACTCTGCAACCACCACAGGAGGGATACCCTTGTCCCTGGTGACAGGGTTATCCGCTGAAGCATCTGAAGATGCGACCCGGACCATTTGTCCAGAAGGTTCCACTGTGCGTGGAATCTGCCGAATGGGATTGCTTCGTAGGTAGTCACCATTTTTACCCAGAACCCTTGTGCATTGATGCACTGAGACTTGGTTCGGTTTTAGGAGGTTCCTGACTAGCTCGGATAACTCCCTGGCTTTCTCCTCCGGGAGAAGCACCTTCTTTCTGGACTATGTCCAGAATCATCCCTAGGAACAGAAGACAAGTCGTCGGAACCAGCTGCGATTTTGGAATATTGAAAATCCAATCGTGCTGCCGCAACACTACCTGATATAGTGCTACACCGATCTCCAACTGTTCCCTGGAACTTACCCTTATCAGGGAATCGTCCAAGTAAAGGATAACTAAAATTCCCTTCCTTCGAAGGAATATCATCATTTCGGTCATTACTTCAGTAAAGACCCGGGGTGCCGTGGACCATCCCTACGGCAGCGTCCGAACTGATACAGTTCTGTACCATAACCTGAAATACCCTTGGTGAGAAGGGTAAATTTTGACATGAAGGTAAGCCTCCTTGATGTCCCGAGACATCATGTAGTCCCCTTCTTCCAGGTTTGCAATCACTGCTCTGAGTGACTCAATTTTGAATTTGAACCTCTGTATGCAAGTGTTCAAAGATTTTAGATTTTAAAATCGGTCTCACCGAGCCGTCTGGCTTCGGTACCACAATAGTGTGGAATAATACCCCGTTCCCTGTTGCAGGAGGGGTACCTTGATTATCACCTGCTGGGAATACAGCTTGTGAATGGCTTCCAAAACTGCCTCCCCGTCAGCGGGAGACGTCGGTAAAACAGACTTTTGGAAACGGCGAGGGGAATACGTCTCGAATTCCAATTTGTACCCCTGAAATATTATCTGAAGGATCCAGGGGTCTACTTGCGAGTGAGCCCACTGCGCACTGAAATTCATTGAGAACGGGACCCCACCGTGCCTGAACTTGTAAAGCCCTAGCGTCATACTGAGGGCTTGGCAGCGGCGGAAAAGGGTTTCTGTTCCTTGGAACTGGCTGATCTCTGCAGCCATTTTCCTCTCCCTCTGTCACGAGCAGAAAAGAGGAACCCTTTTGTCCGCTTGCCAACCAGGACTGCGCCTGATAATACGGCGTCTTATTTTGAGAGGCGACCTGGGGTACATCCCCTCTTTTAAGGCAATACTTCCAAATGCCGTTTGGAATCCGCATCACCTGACCACTTTACTGGAATAATTGGACAACGCACTTATACTTGATGCCAGTCGGCAAATATTCCGCTGTGCATCCTGCATATATAGAAATGCATCTTTTAATTGCTCTATAGGCAATAATATACTGTCCTTATCTAGGATATCATATTTCCAGTCAGGGAATCCGACCACGCCAACCCAGCACTGCACATCCAGGCTGAGGCGATTGCTGGTCGCAGTATAACACCAGTATGTGTGTAAATACATTTTAGGATACGCTCCTGCTTTCTATCAGCAGGATCCTTAAGGGCGGCCATCTCAGGAGAGGGTAGAGCCCTTGTTTTTACAAGCGTGTGAGCGCTTTATCCACCCTAGGGGGTGTTTCCCAACGCACCCTAACCTCTGGCGGGAAAAGGTATACTGCCAATAACTTTTTAGAAAATATCAATTGTTATCGGGGGGAAACCCACGCATCATCACACACCTCATTTTATTTCTCAGATTCAGGAAAACTACAGGAAGTTTTTCCTCACCAAACATAATACCCCTTTTTTTGGTGGTATTCATATTATCAGAAAAGTGTAAACTTTTTCCATTGCCTCAATCATGCAATGTGTGGCCCTATTGGAAATCACGGTTGTCTCTTCACCGTCGACACAGGAGTCAGTACCCCTGTCGGCGTCTGTATCTGAGGTAACGGGCGCTTTAGGGCCCCTGTATGAGACGTCTGGACATGCACAAGCTGAGTAGCCGGCTGTCTCATGTCAACCACTGTCTTTTATACAAAGCTGACACTGTCACGCAATTTCAACAGTACATCCACTCAGGTGTCGACCCCCTAGGGGGTGACAACACAATTTCAGACACTCTACTCCGTCTCCTCATCATTTTTCTCCTCATACATGTCGACACCAACGTACCGACACACAGCACACACACAGGGAATGCTCTGATAGAGGACAGGACCCCACTAGCCCTTTGGGGAGACAGAGGGAGAGTTTGCCAGCACACACCAGAGCGCTATATATATACAGGGATAACCTTATATAAGTGTTTTTCCCTTTATAGCTGCTGTATTGTTATATACTGCGCCTAATTTGTGCCGCCCTCTCTTTTTTAACCCCTTTCTGTAGTGTAGTGACTGCAGGGGAGAGCCAGGGAGCTTCCCTCCAACTGAGCTGTGAGGGAAAATGGCGCCAGTGTGCTGAGGAGATAGGCTCCGCCCCTTTCTCGGCGTCCTTATCATCCTTTTTCTGTATGTTTTGGCAGGGGTTAAATGCATCCATATAGCCCAGGAGTTATATGTGATGCATTTATTTTAGCCATATAAGGTTTTTTTTTTTTTTATCGATTTATTGCGTCTCAGGGCGCTGCCCCCCCCAGCGCCCTGCACCCTCAGTGACCGGAGTGTGAAGTGTGCTGAGAGCAATGGCGCACAGCTGCGGTGCTGTGCGCTACCTTATCTGAAGACAGGATCGTCTTCTGCCGCCGATTTTTCCGGACCTCTTCGCTCTTCTGGCTCTGTAAGGGGGACGGCGGCGCGGCTCCGGTGACCCATCCAGGCTGAACCTGTGATCGTCCCTCTGGAGCTAATGTCCAGTAGCCTAAGAAGCCCAATCCACTCTGCACGCAGGTGAGTTCGCTTCTTCTCCCCTTAGTCCCTCGATGCAGTGAGCCTGTTGCCAGCAGGTCTCACTGAATATAATAAACCTAAACTAAAACTTTCACAGAGAGCTCAGGAGAGCCCCTAGTGTGCACCCTTCTCGTCGGGCACAGAAATCTAACTGAGGCTTGGAGGAGGGTCATAGGGGGAGGAGCCAGTGCACACCAGGTGATCCTAAAGCTTTCTTTAGATGTGCCCAGTCTCCTGCGGAGCCGCTATTCCCCATGGTCCTTACGGAGTTCCCAGCATCCACTAGGACGTCAGAGAAAATGCATTAATAATGTGCAACATATGTGTAAGGGGCACTATGTGTGTCATTATGTGTATAAAGGCATTAATAATGTGCGGCATATGTGTAACAGGGTACTACTGTATGTGTGTCATTATGTGTATAGGGGCACTAATAATGTGCAGCAAATGTGTAGGGGGCACTATGTATGTCATTATGTGTATAAAGGCATTAATAATGTGCGGCATATGTGTAAGGGACATTATGTGTAAAAGGGCATTAATAAAGGTTGTCATAATGTGTAAGGCACATTATGTTTATAAGGACATTAATAAGGTGTCTCATGTGTAAGGGGCATTACTGTGTGGAATGTGTATAAATGCATTACTAATGTGTGGCATTATGTGTAAAAGGTGCTCTACTATGTGGCGTTGCATATAGAAAGGGCACTAATGTGTCGTCTAATGTGAATAAAGAGCAATAGTGTCACGATCCGGGTATCTGGACGCCATTTCTTACCCATCAGATGCCTCCTAAGGCTGGCTCAGCGCTCCAGGACCGGATCCCATCTGTTGTCCTAGTGTTCACATTCCTGCATCCTCTCCTGTCTCTCTGAGACGCTGTCACAGTAACGCCTTATTACATCTGGCATGGCGTCTCCCGCGGCCTCCGCCGCCGTCCCTGAGCTTCTGCATGCAGAGTGTCAGAGTGGCGATTACGTCAGCCGCGGCCTCCGCTGTGTCCGCGTGGTTGGATGTGCACTTGTCAGCCAGGCGTCTCCTGTCTCCAGTGGCCGGCGCCGCCATTACTGTTTTCATTACCACATGGATTACAAACCAAACTTCCCTCCAAGTGTCTGCATGGGCGCAGCCATCTTGGATTCTGTCAGCTGATCATTTCCTCCAATCTGTTGTCAGTATTGTTAATCTGCATAATTGCCTAGCCAATCCCTTCCTTGCTGCAGGTATAAATACACTGTGCCTGAGCAAGGAAGGAGTCAGTGCTTTGGTTGTCAAACCTAGTTCCTGTTTGTCTCTCTCCTGTGATTGTCTTCCAGGTTCCAGCTCCTGTCTCAAGACTTCCACCATAGAGACCCGCACCAGCATTCCACCTGCGGTGTAGCCTGACTCTCCAATCCATTGTGGATTCATCTGTTTCCAGCTACAACATCACCTGCTTCCAGCAGAGTACAGCTTCTCTTAAAGGGCCGGTGTCCTTTCTACACTTTACCACTCTCCACCGGTATTATTATTTCTCCGCTCTCAAGTTCTACATTTCAGTTCATATTTCATCGCTCCCAAGTTCATTTATTATTTAACTGGTTCCAGCCAGTATCCACTCCGTGCTAACAACAGTCTGGTTCCAGCCAGTATCCACAGCAGCCGTTTTATCTTCAGCAACCCAGCTTTTCCTGGAACACCAGCTGGTACAATCCTGGGTTATCTCCATTGCTACAGTCGGGCCTGGTAAGGACTTTCCATCTAGAAGATTATAAGAACTATCTCACACTACCAGTGCCCTGTGGCTCCTGCCATCCTGTAGTACCCAGGAACTGTATTTATTCTTTGCTGACTTTTACGTTTTCTTTTACTGCTGCTGTGTTGCGGAGTTGTCATAATAAACATCATTGACTTTTATCCAAGTTGTCGTGGTCACGCCTTCGGGCAGTTATTATTCATGTTACTTACATGTCCAGGGGTCTGATACAACCTCCCAGGTTCCGGTACATCTCAGCCCCTACAACTGAGGCTGCCTCCCGTCAGCTCAGGCCCTCAGTTGTGACAGTAAGCACTGACCTAATGAATCCAGCCGGAGACCAGGATCAAGCGGCCAGGCCGATGCAAGAACTGGCAGCCCGACTAGAACATCAGGAGGCTGCACAGGGCCACATCATCCGCTGTCTCCAGGATTTCTCTACTCGGCTGGATGGGATTCAGACAACTCTCCGTGGATCAGGCGCGTCTGGTGCGTCAACCACAGTGACTCCAGCTATAACCCCACCCACCTTACCCATTTCTGCTCCACGTCTTCATCTTCCAACGCCAGCAAAATTTGACGGATCTCCAAGATTCTGCAGGGGATTTCTCAACCAGTGTGAGATTCAGTTTGAGCTACAACCTGGCAATTTTCCCAGTGACCGTACAAAAATTGCCTACATTATTTCTCTTCTCAGTGGCTCAGCCCTTGATTGGGCATCACCGTTATGGGAGAGGTCCGACACCCTGCTATCTTCCTACACTGCCTTCGTGTCAACATTCAGGCGCATCTTCGACGAGCCAGGCCGGGTAACCTCAGCTTCATCCGAGATTCTCCGTTTACGCCAGGGGTCACGTACTGTAGGACAATATCTGATACAGTTCCAGATCCTGGCATCCGAACTGGCATGGAACGACGAGGCCCTGTATGCTGCATTCTGGCATGGCTTATCTGAGCGTATTAAAGATGAGTTAGCTACCAGAGACTTACCTTCTAAGTTAGATGAGCTAATCTCACTCTGCACGAAAGTTGATTTACGTTTCAGAGAGAGAGCAACTGAGCGTGGAAGATCATCTGCTCCAAAATCTTCTGCTCCTCCTCCTCGTCAACTGTCACCATCTAAAGATGAGCCCATGCAACTTGGCCGTTCCCGTTTAACTCCTGCTGAGCGTCGAAGACGTCTCTCCGAGTCTCTCTGTCTCTATTGTGCAGCTCCGTCTCACACCATTAATGCCTGTCCCAAACGTCCGGGAAACTCCAAATCCTAGCTCGCCAAGGAGAGGGCCGGCTAGGAGTAATGATCTCCTCTCCATCTCCTCAAGATTGTAATCTCCCAGTCTCGCTTCAAGTTGCTCAACGTTATCGGAACGTCATTGCCCTCCTTGATTCCGGAGCAGCTGGGAACTTTATTACCGAAGCCTATGTTAAACGGTGGTCCCTACCCACCGAGAGACTTCCTTCGTCCATTTCTTTAACTGCCGTGGATGGCAGCAAAATTTTTGATGCAGTTATTTCTTTAAGGACTCTACCAGTTCGTCTGAGAGTGGGAGTTCTTCATTCCGAACTTATTTCTTTTTTAGTGATTCCAAGAGCCACACATCCTGTGGTCCTGGGCCTTCCATGGCTCCGTCTTCACAATCCTACAATTGATTGGACGACTACGCAAATCCTGGCATGGGGTTCCTCCTGTGCTGAGACATGTTTGTTTAAAGTATTGCCTGTCTGTTCTTCCTCCCCCAGGTCGTCTGATGTTCCACCTCCTCCATATCAAGATTTCACGGATGTGTTCAGTAAAGCTTCTGCTGATATCCTTCCTCCTCATAGAGAATGGGACTGCCCGATTGATCTCGTTCCAGGGAAGGTTCCACCTCGAGGCCGAACTTATCCGTTGTCTCTGCCTGAGACGCATTCTATGGAGGAATACATTAAAGAGAACCTAGCAAAGGGGTTCATTCGACCTTCTTCTTCCCCAGCCGGCGCAGGCTTCTTTTTTGTGAAAAAGAAAGATGGTGGTCTGCGGCCGTGCATCGACTACAGAGGTTTGAACGACATTACCATCAAGAACCGTTATCCTTTACCCCTGATTACTGAGCTCTTTGACAGAGTTAGCGCAGCTACCATCTTTACAAAGCTGGACTTGAGAGGTGCATACAATCTCATCCGGATCTGTGAGGGTGACGAGTGGAAGACCGCCTTTAACACCCGTAACGGACATTATGAGTACCTCGTCATGCCCTTCGGATTGAGTAATGCTCCAGCTGTCTTCCAGCATTTTGTCAATGAGATCTTCAGAGACATTCTATACCGTCATGTCGTGGTCTATCTAGACGATATCCTCATTTTTGCCAACGATTTAGAGGAACATCGTTTTTGGGTTAAAGAGGTTCTGTCCCGTCTCCGTGTCAATCATCTCTATTGCAAATTAGAGAAATGCGTCTTTGAAGTCAAGTCCATTCCGTTTCTAGGGTACATTGTGTCCGGTTCCGGACTAGAGATGGATCCTGAGAAACTACAAGCAATCCAAAATTGGCCGATACCCTTAACCCTCAAAGGGGTCCAGGGGTTCTTGGGGTTCGCCAACTATTACCGAAAGTTTATACGAGACTTTTCCACCATTGTGGCGCCTATTACTGCTTTCACTAAGAAGGGTGCTAACCCGTCCAAGTGGTCTGAGGAAGCCATGCAAGCATTTCATCTTTTAAAACAAAGGTTCATCTCTGCGCCTGTTCTGAAACAGCCTGACATCGACTCTCCTTTCATCTTAGAGGTGGATGCCTCCTCCGTTGGAGTAGGAGCGGTGTTATCTCAGAGGGCTAAAGATGGCCATTTACACCCTTGCAGTTTCTTCTCCCGGAAGTTCTCCCCAGCTGAGCGCAACTATGCCATTGGCGACCAGGAGTTGCTAGCCATCAAGCTCGCTCTAGAAGAGTGGAGGTATCTGTTGGAGGGAGCTTCTCATTCAATCACCATACTTACAGACCACAAGAACCTTTTATATCTGAAAGGCGCACAATGTCTCAACCCTCGTCAGGCCAGATGGGCACTTTTCTTTTCCAGGTTCGACTTTAAACTCCAGTTCTGTCCGGGCTCTCAGAATCGCAGGGCCGATGCCCTTTCCCGCTCATGGGAGCAAGAAAATGAGTCAGAGTCTTCAGACAAGCATCCTATTATAAATCCGTTGGCATTCTCCACGGTAGGGATGGACTCTACGCCCCCATCAGGGAAAAGTTTTGTGAAACCGATGCTAAGGAAGAAGCTCATGCATTGGGCCCATGCTTCCCGTTTTGCCGGACATACAGGTATCCAAAAAACCCTGGAGTTTATCTCTAGGTCCTATTGGTGGCCAACTCTGAAAAAGGACGTCTTGGAGTTTATTGCATCTTGCCCAAAGTGTGCTCAACATAAGGTATCCCGCCAGTCGCCTGCGGGGCAACTGGTTCCACTATCTGTTCCCCGTCGACCTTGGACCCATTTGTCGATGGATTTTATTACAGATTTACCCATGTGCAACAAGTTCAATACCATCTGGGTGGTAGTTGACCGGTTCACCAAGATGGCACACTTCATTCCTCTCACCGGTCTTCCGTCAGCTTCCAAGTTGGCTCAAGTATTCATACAAGAGATCTTCCGACTCCACGGTCTTCCTGAAGAAATTATCTCAGATCGAGGAGTTCAATTCACAGCCAAATTCTGGCGAAGTTTATGTCAAGTCCTTCAAGTCAAGCTAAAGTTTTCCACGGCTTACCATCCTCAGACCAATGGTCAAACCGAGAGGGTGAATCAGGACTTGGAGGCCTTCCTCCGCATCTATGTGTCCTCCTCTCAAGATGACTGGGTTCAATTACTTCCCTGGGCCGAGTTCTGTCATAACAACCAGTATCATTCTTCATCTGCTTCAACACCATTCTTCACTAACTTTGGATTCCACCCTAAAGTCCCTGAGTTCCAACCGCTTCCAGCAACTTCTGTTCCCGCAGTGGATATCACCTTGCATCAGTTTGCCAATATCTGGAAGAGCGTACGATCAGCTCTGCTCAAGGCATCGTTCAGGTACAAGAAGTTTGCGGATAAGAAGCGTCGAGCAGTTCCTGCTCTCAAGGTGGGTGATCGGGTATGGTTATCCACGAAGAATTTGAGGTTAAGAGTTCCCAGTATGAAGTTTGCACCTCGCTATATCGGTCCTTTCAAGATTGAACAAGTCATCAATCCTGTTGCTTACAGACTTCAGTTGCCTCCCTTCTTAAAAATACCCAGGACATTCCATGTTTCCCTGTTGAAACCGCTGATCTTGAATCGGTTTCATTCCTCACTTCCTCCAACTCCGAAAGTCCAAACTCAACGAGGCGTTGAGTATGAAGTGGCCAAGATCCTGGACTCACGTCACCGTTACGGTCAACTACAGTATCTTATTGACTGGAAGGGTTACGGCCCTGAGGAACGTTCATGGACCAATGCTTCTGATGTCCATGCTCCTGCCTTGGTCCGGAGATTCCATTCCAAGTTTCCTCAAAAGCCAAAGAAGTGTCCTGGGGCCACTCCTAAAGGGGGGGGGTGCTGTCACGATCCGGGTATCTGGACGCCATTTCTTACCCATCAGATGCCTCCTAAGGCTGGCTCAGCGCTCCAGGACCGGATCCCATCTGTTGTCCTAGTGTTCACATTCCTGCATCCTCTCCTGTCTCTCTGAGACGCTGTCACAGTAACGCCTTATTACATCTGGCATGGCGTCTCCCGCGGCCTCCGCCGCCGTCCCTGAGCTTCTGCATGCAGAGTGTCAGAGTGGCGATTACGTCAGCCGCGGCCTCCGCTGTGTCCGCGTGGTTGGATGTGCACTTGTCAGCCAGGCGTCTCCTGTCTCCAGTGGCCGGCGCCGCCATTACTGTTTTCATTACCACATGGATTACAAACCAAACTTCCCTCCAAGTGTCTGCATGGGCGCAGCCATCTTGGATTCTGTCAGCTGATCATTTCCTCCAATCTGTTGTCAGTATTGTTAATCTGCATAATTGCCTAGCCAATCCCTTCCTTGCTGCAGGTATAAATACACTGTGCCTGAGCAAGGAAGGAGTCAGTGCTTTGGTTGTCAAACCTAGTTCCTGTTTGTCTCTCTCCTGTGATTGTCTTCCAGGTTCCAGCTCCTGTCTCAAGACTTCCACCATAGAGACCCGCACCAGCATTCCACCTGCGGTGTAGCCTGACTCTCCAATCCATTGTGGATTCATCTGTTTCCAGCTACAACATCACCTGCTTCCAGCAGAGTACAGCTTCTCTTAAAGGGCCGGTGTCCTTTCTACACTTTACCACTCTCCACCGGTATTATTATTTCTCCGCTCTCAAGTTCTACATTTCAGTTCATATTTCATCGCTCCCAAGTTCATTTATTATTTAACTGGTTCCAGCCAGTATCCACTCCGTGCTAACAACAGTCTGGTTCCAGCCAGTATCCACAGCAGCCGTTTTATCTTCAGCAACCCAGCTTTTCCTGGAACACCAGCTGGTACAATCCTGGGTTATCTCCATTGCTACAGTCGGGCCTGGTAAGGACTTTCCATCTAGAAGATTATAAGAACTATCTCACACTACCAGTGCCCTGTGGCTCCTGCCATCCTGTAGTACCCAGGAACTGTATTTATTCTTTGCTGACTTTTACGTTTTCTTTTACTGCTGCTGTGTTGCGGAGTTGTCATAATAAACATCATTGACTTTTATCCAAGTTGTCGTGGTCACGCCTTCGGGCAGTTATTATTCATGTTACTTACATGTCCAGGGGTCTGATACAACCTCCCAGGTTCCGGTACATCTCAGCCCCTACAACTGAGGCTGCCTCCCGTCAGCTCAGGCCCTCAGTTGTGACAAATAGGGTGTGGTGTAATGTGAATAAGGAGCAATTTAGTGTGATGTAATGTGAATAAGGGGCTCTACTGTGAGGAGCAACGTTTATAAGGTAAAGTGATACTACTGTGGGATGTAATATGAATTATGGACACTATCGCATGATCATATGTGAATAAAGTTGCAGTACTGTGTGGCGTAATTGGAATTGGGGTTATTGCTTGGCCATGCCCCCTGCCAGCAAAAACACTCCCCTTTTTGGGCTGTGCGCCAAATGTGCGAACTGTTCCTATTTAAAAT
The DNA here is from genome assembly GCF_028390025.1 of Pseudophryne corroboree. Taxonomy (NCBI): domain Eukaryota; kingdom Metazoa; phylum Chordata; class Amphibia; order Anura; family Myobatrachidae; genus Pseudophryne; species Pseudophryne corroboree. The sequence continues at coordinate 206,684,269 of NC_086454.1, forward strand.
ATAGGGGTACAAGGTCAGAGGCGGAACCAGCGGTGGTGCTAGGGGGCACCAGCCAAAATCTTGCCTAGGGCATCATATTGGTTAGGGCCGGCTCTGCCCCCCCCCTGTATATATGTATGCAGCACAGCACCAGCATCTCCCTGTGCTGCTCCCCCCTCCCTCCCTCTGTGCGGGCAGAGCAGCGGGGCAGGAGGCTGTTATGTCTCCCCGCACACAGCAGCGCACGGACCCGTCCGCTGTGTGTGCAGGGCTGACAGTCTCACGGGAGCAGCAGCCGCAGCTTCGTGAGGGAAGCCGGCTCTAAGCTCTCGCTCCCCTTCTCCCCGCTGACTGCCTGTTAGGTAGTGGTACACGCCCCCCGCACGGACACGCGCCTACAAAGCTCCTCAGCGACAGGGGTCGCTGCAGCGAGCGGGTCTCGTCCGGCGTTCCGGAACTTGGTCCGGTCCGGCTTTCACCGAATCCCCCTTTTTACTTTTGCCAGCACCTGCTGACCACCACTGATTCAAACGAATACATATTTACTGTGCAATAAAATTGGCTTTACCATCTTCGCTGGGATGCCAACGAGTACATACTTTTTTCACGAGAAGTGTAACAGTTTTTTCACATTTTTATCAACAGACATTATTATTAACCGCACAGGTAAACCTAATACAAGGTGTTAATTTAGGAATGCAGAACGGTGAACCTGACAGAGTAGTATTGCTGTAGTTAGTGTAGCAACGGAACAAGACACGCCTCCTCTAGCTGAGCTGACATGCCCGTGGGTGAAATTAATACACCTCCTTCTGATGTCTCAAGCGTACCTTTTTATATGTCAAATACTGGACGGTTTGGATTTAGGAGATATACTGTATATGCTATAAACTTTGTACGCAGCATGTTATGAACGTATCACAATAACGTCACGACGTTGCCTTTCAAATGTGGCGCTGAAACAGCAAGCAACCCAAGCGCCGCAGAGTCTCAGGCAGCCCAGCTCCCGGCCCGCCGAGTGATTCTGTACAGAGGAGTCGGTAGACTACAACTCCCGACAGCCCCAGTTCCCGCCCAAGACACGCATGCGCTCTGTCTACTGATGCCGCCATTTTGTGAAGCAGGGCTCGGAGTGATTAAACGGTGAGCTGGTTTCCATCGGGCGCCTCCGGTCCTGTTCCCCGCTGGCACTGTAATCTGGATCACTGGAATCTGTCTGAAAAGCAGAAAAAAACTGAGAAAAAGCAGCCCGGGGGAGGTAAGGAGAGAGGAAGAGGCGGTTTTGCAGGAGCTTTCTCCGGCCTCTAGGTGTCACGATGGGGCTCCGGTGCGGGCGGCTGACGGGGGTGTTTGTCTCCCTCTATCGTTATTGGAATTTGGCAAAAAAAAAAAAAAAAAAAAAAAGTCTGTAGCTGTGAGAGTGAGACTCAGTCCCTGTCTCAGTGTGGCTATGCCCGCTGCTTCGCCGGCTCAGAGTGGGCTAATTTAGGCGGGATATTTCTGAGTCGGCCGCGGCGTTAGGCCCGTCATCCATTTTCTCTCCAGTCGCTGGTTTTCTGTATCCATGACGGACTGGCTACCCATAGAAGCATGATGCTAGCAGCCTCCCGTGTGTGTACGGCCCTGGCCTAGTGGACCGTTAATACAGCTGGAGGTCTTGGTAGAATCTATACTGATATCCGCACTTCGTAAAGCCGCAACTACGCTGGCACACTGCTCCGATCACTCAATAATAACTCTGCTGCTAGTGCGTGCGGGTGGCGGGCGCTTGAAGGCTGCGTAGAGCCGGTAAAGCTATTTCCTTTGGAGCTGCTGTCCTGGCTGATGAATAATCCCCGTGTTGTGGTTAAGTTCTGACGGCGCCTATGGCTGTTGTGCGTGAATAATGCTTTTCCCGCTGCGGGTGTCCGGCCGTGCTCCTGCGATGAGGCTTCCTCTCATGGACCGCGCAGGGAACTCTCAGTCCAACAGCACTATGTACAGTAACTTTGCCTTCAGACAGGAGGATGACTTTCACCAGGGATAGAAAAGTTGGGAAGAGCTCCCTCTGTGTTCCCCAATTCTGAATAGCTGTTTTATGTACAGATTTGTATTCGGTAGGCTGGCATACATTTGTAAGACTAACACTGTAATCTACACTTTTTCACAATTGTAATTCTAAATCATAAAGTATATGTATTTCTCTATCGTCCTAAGTGGATGCTGGGGTTCCTGAAAGGACCATGGGGATAGCGGCTCCGCAGGAGACAGGGCACAAAAAAGTAAAGCTTTACTAGGTCAGGTGGTGTGCACTGGCTCCTCCCCCTATGACCCTCCTCCAGACTCCAGTTAGATTTTGTGCCCGAACGAGAAGGGTGCAATCTAGGTGGCTCTCCTAAAGAGCTGCTTAGAGAAAGTTTAGTTTAGGTTTTTTTTCTTTACAGTGAGTCCTGCTGGCAACAGGATCACTGCAACGTGGGACTTAGGGGGAAAGTAGTAAACTCACCTGCATGCAGAGTGGATTTGCTGCTTGGCTACTGGACACCATTAGCTCCAGAGGGATCGAACACAGGCCCAGCCGTGGAGTCCGGTCCCGGAGCCGCGCCGCCGACCCCCTTGCAGATGCTGAAGCGTGAAGAGGTCCGGAAACCGGCGGCTGAAGACTCCTCAGTCTTCATAAGGTAGCGCACAGCACTGCAGCTGTGCGCCATTTTCCTCTCAGCACACTTCACTGGGCAGTCACTGAGGGTGCAGAGCGCTGGGGGGGGGGCGCTCTGAGAGGCAAATATAAACCTTATACAAGGCTAAAAATACCTCACATATAGCCCATAGGGGCTATATGGAGATATTTAACCCCTGCCTGACTGGAAAAATAGCGGGAGAAGAACCCGCCGAAAAAGGGGCGGGGCCTATCTCCTCAGCACACGGCGCCATTTTCTGTCACAGCTCCGCTGGTCAGAACGGCTCCCAGGTCTCTCCCCTGCACTGCACTACAGAAACAGGGTAAAACAGAGAGGGGGGGCACATTAATGGCTATATATATATATATTAAAGCAGCTATAAGGGAGCACTTAATATAAGGATATCCCTTGTATATATAGCGCTTTGTGGTGTGTGCTGGCAGACTCTCCCTCTGTCTCCCCAAAAGGGCTAGTGGGTCCTGTCTTCATTAGAGCATTCCCTGTGAGTTTGCGGTGTGTGTCGGTACGTGGTGTCGACATGTATGAGGACGATATTGGTGTGGAGGCGGAGCAATTGCCAAATATGCAGATGTCACCCCCCAGGGGGTCGACACCAGAATGGATGCCTTTATTTGTGGAATTACGTGATGGTTTATCTTCCCTTAAACAGTCAGTTGAGGACATGAGGCGGCCGGACAATCAATTAATGCCTGTCCAGGCGCCTCAAACACCGTCAGGGGCTGTAAAACGCCCTTTGCCTCAGTCGGTCGACACAGACCCAGACACGGGCACTGATTCCAGTGACGACGGTAGAAATTCAAACGTATTTTCCAGTAGGGCCACACGTTATATGATTTTGGCAATGAAGGAGACGTTACATTTAGCTGATACTACAGATACCGTAAAACAGGGTATTATGTATGGTGTGAAAAAACTACAAACAGTTTTTCCTGAATCAGAAGAATTAAATGACGTGTGTGATGAAGCGTGGGTTGCTCCTGATAAAAAGTTGATAATTTCAAAAAAGTTATTGGCATTATACCCTTTCCCGCCAGAGGTTAGGGCGCGCTGGGAAACACCCCCTAAGGTGGACAAGGCGCTCACACGCTTATCCAAACAAGTGGCGTTACCCTCTCCTGAGACGGCCGCACTTAAGGATCCATCAGATAGAAAGATGGAAGTTATTCAAAAGAATATATACACACATGCAGGTGTTATACTACGACCAGCTATAGCAACTGCCTGGATGTGCAGTGCTGGAGTAGTTTGGTCAGAATCCCTGATTGAAAATATTGATACCCTAGATAGGGACAATGTTTTACTGTCGTTAGAACAAATAAAGGATGCATTTATCTATATGCGTGATGCACAGAGGGATATTTGCACACTGGCATCTCGGGTGAGTGCTATGTCCATTTCAGCCAGAAGAGCCTTATGGACACGACAGTGGACAGGCGATGCGGATTCAAAACGTCACATGGAGGTTTTGCCGTATAAAGGGGAGGAGTTATTTGGAGTTGGTCTATCAGACTTGGTGGCCACGGCTACTGCCGGGAAATCCACTTTTTTACCTCAAGTCACTCCCCAACAGAGAAAGGCACCGACCTTTCAACCGCAGCCTTTTCGCTCCTACAAAAATAAGAGAGCAAAGGGCTTGTCGTACCTGCCACGAGGCAGAGGAAGAGGGAAGAGACACCAACAGGCAGCTCCTTCCCAGGAACAGAAGCCCTCCCCGGCTCCTGCAAAAACCTCAGCATGACGCTGGGGCCTCTCAAGCGGACTCGGGGACAGTGGGGGGCCGTCTCAAAAATTACAGCGCGCAGTGGGCTCACTCGCAGGTAGACCCCTGGATCCTGCAGATAATATCTCAGGGGTACAGGTTGGAATTAGAGACGGATCCTCCTCATCGTTTCCTGAAGTCTGCCTTACCAACCGTCTCTTCCGAAAGGGAGAGGGTGTTGGAAGCCATTCACAAGCTGTACGCTCAGCAGGTGATAGTCAAAGTACCCCTATTACAACAAGGAAAGGGGTATTATTCCACTCTATTTGTGGTACCGAAGCCGGATGGCTCGGTAAGGCCTATTCTAAATCTGAAGTCCTTGAACCTCTACATAAAAAAGTTCAAGTTCAAGATGGAGTCACTCAGAGCAGTGATAGCGAACCTGGAAGAAGGGGACTTTATGGTATCCTTGGACATCAAGGATGCGTATCTACACGTTCCGATTTACCCCGCACACCAGGGGTACCTCAGGTTCATTGTTCAAAACTGTCACTATCAGTTTCAGACGCTGCCGTTCGGATTGTCCACGGCGCCTCGGGTCTTTACCAAGGTAATGGCCGAGATGATGATTCTTCTTCGAAGAAAAGGCGTATTAGTTATCCCATACTTGGACGATCTCCTAATAAGGGCAAGGTCCAGAGAACAGCTGGAGACAGCTTTAGCACTATCTCAAGAGGTGCTAAGACAACACGGGTGGATTCTGAATATTCCAAAATCCCATTTAATCCCGACAACTCGTCTGCTGTTCCTAGGAATGATTCTGGACACGGTTCAGAAAAAGGTTTTCCTTCCAGAGGAAAAAGCCAAGGAGTTATCCGATCTGGTCAGGAACCTCCTAAAACCAGGAAAAGTGTCAGTACATCAATGCACAAGAGTCCTGGGAAAAATGGTGGCTTCTTACGAAGCAATTCCATTCGGCAGATTCCATGCAAGAATATTCCAAAGGGATCTGTTGGACAAATGGTCAGGGTCGCATCTGCAGATGCACCTGCGAATAACCCTGTCACCAAAGACAAGGGTGTCACTTCTGTGGTGGTTGCAGAAGGCTCACCTATTAGAAGGCCGCAGATTCGGCATTCAGGATTGGATCCTGGTGACCACGGACGCCAGCCTGAGAGGCTGGGGAGCAGTCACACAAGGAAGAAACTTCCAGGGAGTATGGACGAGTCTGGAAAAGTCTCTTCACATAAACATTCTGGAACTAAGAGCAATCTACAATGCTCTAAGCCAGGCGGAACTTCTCCTGCAAGGAAAGCCGGTGTTGATTCAGTCGGACAACATCACGGCGGTCGCCCATGTAAACAGGCAGGGCGGCACAAGAAGCAGGAGTGCAATGGCAGAAGCTGCCAAGATTCTTCGCTGGGCGGAGAATCACGTGATAGCACTGTCAGCAGTGTTCATCCCGGGCGTGGACAACTGGGAAGCAGACTTCCTCAGCAGACACGATCTTCATCCGGGAGAGTGGGGTCTACATCCAGAAGTCTTCAACATGTTAATAGACCGTTGGGAAAGACCAATTGTAGACATGATGGCGTCTCGCCTCAACAAGAAACTGGACAAATATTGCGCCAGGTCAAGAGATCCACAGGCAATAGCTGTGGACGCACTGGTAACTCCTTGGGTGTACCAGTCAGTGTATGTGTTTCCTCCTCTGCCGCTCATACCAAAGGTATTGAAGATCATACGGCAAAGAAGAGTAAGAACAATACTAGTGGTTCCGGATTGGCCGAGAAGGACTTGGTATCCGGAACTTCAAGAGATGCTCACGGACGAACCGTGGCCTCTACCTCTGAGAAGGGACCTGCTACAGCAGGGTCCCTGTCTTTTTCAAGACTTACCGCGGCTGCGTTTGACGGCATGGCGGTTGAACGCCAGATCCTAAAAGGGAAAGGCATTCCAGAAGAAGTCATTCCTACCTTGATTAAGGCACGGAAGGAAGTCACCGTGAAACATTATCACCGCATTTGGCGAAAATATGTAGCGTGGTGCGAGGATCGGAGGGTTCCGACGGAGGAATTCCAACTGGGTCGTTTCCTACATTTCCTGCAATCAGGATTATCTATGGGTCTCAAATTGGGATCCATTAAGGTTCAAATTTCGGCCCTGTCAATATTCTTCCAAAAAGAATTGGCCTCTGTCCCTGAGGTCCAGACTTTTGTCAAGGGAGTACTGCATATACAGCCTCCTGTGGTGCCTCCGGTGGCACCGTGGGATCTAAATGTAGTTTTAGATTTCCTCAAATCCCATTGGTTTGAACCATTGAAAAAGGTGGATTTGAAATATCTCACATTGAAAGTGACTATGTTACTAGCCCTGGCCTCTGCCAGGAGAGTATCTGAATTGGCGGCTTTATCTTATAAAAGTCCTTATCTAATCTTCCATTCGGATAGGGCAGAACTGCGGACTCGTCCGCATTTTCTCCCTAAAGTGGTATCAGCATTTCATTTGAACCAACCTATTGTGGTGCCTGCGGCCACTAGCGACTTGGAGGACTCCAAGTTGTTGGACGTTGTCAGAGTCTTAAAAATATACATTGCAAGGACGGCTGGAGTCAGAAAATCTGACTCGCTGTTTATATTGTATGCACCCAACAAGTTGGGCGCACCTGCTTCTAAGCAGTCGATTGCTCGTTGGATTTGTAACACAATTCAACTTGCACATTCTGTGGCAGGCCTGCCACAGCCTAAAACTGTAAAAGCCCACTCCACAAGGAAGGTGGGCTCATCTTGGGCGGCTGCCCGAGGGGTCTCGGCATTACAACTCTGCCGAGCAGCTACGTGGTCGGGGGAGAACACGTTTGTAAAATTTTACAAATTTGATACCCTGGCAAAGGAGGACCTGGAGTTCTCTCATTCGGTGCTGCAGAGTCATCCGCACTCTCCCGCCCGTTTGGGAGCTTTGGTATAATCCCCATGGTCCTTTCAGGAACCCCAGCATCCACTTAGGACGATAGAGAAAATAAGAATTTACTTACCGATAATTCTATTTCTCGGAGTCCGTAGTGGATGCTGGGCGCCCATCCCAAGTGCGGATTATCTGCAATACTTGTACATAGTTATTGTTAACTAATTCGGGTTATTGTTAAGGAGCCATCTTTAAGAGGCCCTTTCTGTTGTCATACTGTTAACTGGGTTTAGATCACAAGTTGTACGGTGTGATTGGTGTGGCTGGTATGAGTCTTACCCGGGATTCAAAATGCCTCCCTTATTGTGTATGCTCGTCCGGGCACAGTACCTAACTGGAGTCTGGAGGAGGGTCATAGGGGGAGGAGCCAGTGCACACCACCTGACCTAGTAAAGCTTTACTTTTTTGTGCCCTGTCTCCTGCGGAGCCGCTATCCCCATGGTCCTTTCAGGAACCCCAGCATCCACTACGGACTCCGAGAAATAGAATTATCGGTAAGTAAATTCTTATTATTATAGTTCAATCATAAGTATTGAAAGAAAACAAAAAATTATATTTATGTGCTTTATGCAATGCTGCTTATTAAATATTTGAAGCAAACATTAGCCAAAGTTTTTAGCGATTTTGTGGGTTTCCAAGTCAACGCCTTTTACTTTGTTTTTGTACCTATACCAATTCCTAAAGTACTCCACTGCGGAATTGAAATTGATGGATGTAACATGCAGATCTAAAACAATACATCACGGCCACTGGTATCACAAACTTTCCTTCACCCCTTAAGGTCCATACACTTTAGACCAGGCTTTTTTAACCAGTGTGCCGCGACCAGTTGCAAGGTGTGCCGCAGAACCTGAGCAGCTTCCTGCACCTTCAGAGTGAACTGTTGGCCCGGGCTCCTCTTAGAGGATCATTCATGCTGTGACCTGTGCCTTGATGACGCAGTGGTGTGATATCATAGGATTTATGTGTGGAGAAATTGATTTATGTGTGAGCAACATGATTTACAGTATGTGGGGAGCAACAGGATTTATGTGGGGAACAATGTGATTGTCCTACACAGAAAAAACAATGTATGTGTGGATTTTTTTTTATTACTGTGAGGCCCAATGTGTGTGTTTTTCTTTTTTTCTTTTTTCTCTGACGTCCCTAGTGGATGCTGGGAACTCCGTAAGGACCATGGGGAATAGCGGCTCCGCAGGAGACTGGGCACAACTAAAGAAAGCTTTAGGACTACCTGGTGTGCACTGGCTCCTCCCACTATGACCCTCTTACAGACCTCAGTTAGAATCTTGTGCCCGGCTGAGCTGGATGCACACTAGGGGCTCTCCTGAGCTCCTAGAGAGAAAGTATATTTTAGGTTTTTTATTTTACAGTGAGATCTGCTGGCAACAGACTCACTGCAGCGAGGGACTAAGGGGAGAAGAAGCGAACCTACCTGACTGGAGATAGCTTGGGCTTCTTGGGCTACTGGACACCATTAGCTCCAGAGGGATCGAACACAGGAACTGGCCTCGATCGTTCGGTCCCGGAGCCGCGCCGCCGTCCCCCTTACAGAGCCAGAAGCGAGAATACTCCGGAAAATCGGCGGCAGAAGACTTCGGTCTTCACCAAGGTAGCGCACAGCACTGCAGCTGTGCGCCATTGCTCCTCATGTACACCTCACACTCCGGTCACTGATGGGTGCAGGGCGCTGGGGGGGGCGCGCCCTGAGGGCAATATTACACACCTTGGCTGGCGAATCTACACCATATATAGTCCCAGAGGCTATATAGGTGTAAAAAAATACCCCTGCCAGAGTTTCAAAAACGCGGGAGAAGTCAGCCGAAAAAGGGGCGGGGCTATCTCCCTCAGCACACTGGCGCCATTTCTCCCTCACAGCTCCGCTGGAAGGAAGCTCCCTGGCTCTTCCCTGCAGTCTACAAGCTACAGAAGTGTAAAAAAGAGAGGGGGGACACTAAATTTAGGCGCAGTATATATATAGCAGCTATAAGGGGATATAATTCAGTTAGTCCCTGTATTATATAGCGCTCTGGTGTGTGCTGGCATACTCTCTCTCTGTCTCCCCAAAGGGCTTTGTGGGGTCCTGTCCTCTGTCAGAGCATTCCCTGTGTGTGTGCGGTGTGTCGGTACGGCTGTGTCGACATGTTTGATGAGGCTTATGTGGAGGCGGAGCAGATGCCTATAAATGTGATGTCACCCCCTGCGGGGCGGACACCTGATTGGATGGACTTATGGAAGGAATTACGTGAAAGTGTCGACTCCTTACATAAAACATTGACGACATGCCAAATGCGGGACAGCCGGCTTCTCAGCTCGTGCCTGCCCAGGCGTCTCAAAGGCCATCAGGGGCTCTAAAACGCCCGCTACCTCAGATGGCAGACACAGATGTCGACACGGATACTGATACCAGTGTCGACGACGAAGAGACTAATGTAATGTCCAATAGGGCCACTCGTTACATGATTGAGGCAATGAAAAATGTATTACACATTTCTGATATTACCCCAGGTACCACAAAAAAGGGTATTATGTTTGGGGAGAAAAAACTACCAGTGGTTTTTCCCCCTTCTGAAGAATTAAATGAAGTGTGTGAAGTAGCGTGGGCTTCCCCTGATAAAAAAATTGGTAATTTCTAAAAGGTTACTAATGGCGTACCCTTTCCCGCCAGAGGATAGGTCACGTTGGGAGACACGCCCTAGGGTGGATAAAGCGCTCACACGCTTGTCAAAGAAGGTGGCACTAACCGTCTCCGGTACGGCCGCCCTAAAGGAGCCTGCTGATAGCCTCCTGCTTTCTATCCTGAAGTCTGTATATACACACTCAGGCATTATACTGAGACCAGCTATTGCTTCAGCATGGATGTACAGTGCTGCAGCTGCGTGGTCAGATTCCCTGTCGGAAAATATTGACACCCTAGACAGGGACACTATATTGCTAACCATAGAGCATATAAAAGACGCAGTCTTATACATGAGAGATGCACAGAGGGATATCTGCCGGCTGGCATCTAAAATAAGTGCAATGTCCATTTCTGCGAGGAGAGGCTTATGGACTCGGCAGTGGACAGGGGATGCAGATTCTAAAAGGCACATGGAAGTTTTGCCTTATAAGGGTGAGGAGTTATTCGGGGATGGTCTCTCAGACCTGGTTTCCACAGCAACAGCTGGGAAGTCAGCATTTTTGCCCCATGTTCCCTCACAGCCTAAGAAAGCACTGTATTATCAGGTACAGTCCTTTCGACCCCAGAAAAGCAGGCGGGGAAAAGGCGCGTCCTTTCTGCCCAGAGGCAGAGGTAGGGGGAAAAAGCTGCAACAAACAGCCGGTTCCCAGGAGCAAAAGTCCTCCCCCGCTTCCTCCAAGTCCGCCGCATGACGGTGGGGCTCCACAGGCGGAGCCAGGTACGGTGGGGGGCCGCCTCAAAAATTTCAGCGATAACTGGGCTCGCTCACAGGTGGATCCCTGGATCCTTCAAGTAGTATCTCAGGGGTACAAGCTGGAATTCGAGACGTCTCCCCCCCCCGCCGTTTCCTCAAATCTGCCTTGCCGACAACTCCCTCAGGCAGGGAGGCTGTGCTAGAGGCAATTCACAAGCTGTATTCGCAGCAGGTGATAGTCAAGGTGCCCCTACTTCAACAAGGACGGGGTTACTATTCCACAATGTTTGTGGTACCGAAACCGGACGGTTCGGTGAGACCCATTTTAAATTTGAAATCCTTGAACACATATATAAAAAAATTCAAGTTCAAGATGGAATCGCTCAGGTTGGTTATTGCAAGCCTGGACGAGGGGGATTACATGGTATCCCTGGACATCAAGGATGCTTACCTGCATGTCCCCATTTACCATCCTCACCAGGAGTACCTCAGATTTGTGGTACAGGATTGTCATTACCAATTCCAGATGCTGCCGTTTGGGCTGTCCACGGCACTGAGGGCATTTACCAAGGTAATGGCCGAAATGATGATACTCCCTCGAAAAAAGGGAGTTTTAATTATCCCGTACTTGGACGATCTCCTGATAAAGGCGAGGTCCAAGGAGCAGTTGTTGGTCGGGTTAGCACTATCTCGGGAAGTGCTACAACAGCACGGTTGGATTCTAAAGATTCCAAAGTCACAGCTGGTTCCTACGACACGTCTACTGTTCCTGGGGATGGTTCTGGATACAGACCAGAAAAAAGTGTTTCTCCCGGAGGAGAAAGCCAAGGAGCTGTCATCTCTAGTCAGAGGCCTCCTGAAACCAAAACAGGTATCGGTGCATCACTACACGCGAGTCCTGGGAAACATGGTAGCTTCCTACGAAGCAATTCCATTCGGCAGGTTCCATGCAAGAACTTTTCAGTGGGACCTGTTGGACAAGTGGTCCGGATCGCATCTTCAGATGCATCGGCTGATAACCCTGTCTCCAAGGACCAGGGTGTCTCTGCTGTGGTGGCTGCAGAGTGCTCATCTTCAAGAGGGCCGCAGATTCGGCATACAGGACTGGGTCCTGGTAACCACGGATGCCAGCCTTCGAGGCTGGGGGGCAGTCACACAGGGAAGAAGCTTCCAGGGACTATGGTTAAATCAGGAGATTTCCCTACACATAAATATTCTGGAACTAAGGGCCATGTACAATGCCCTAAGTCAAGCAAGACCCCTGCTTTAAAACCAGCCGGTACTGATCCAGTCGGACAACATCACGGCAGTCGCCCATGTAAATCGACAGGGCGGCACAAGAAGCAGGATGGGGATGGCAGAAGCCACAAAGATTCTCCGATGGGCGGAAAATCACGTGTTAGCACTGTCAGCAGTGTTCATTCCGGGAGTGGACAACTGGGAAGCAGACTTCCTCAGCAGGCACGACCTCCACCCGGGGGAGTGGGGACTTCATCCAGAAGTCTTCCAAATGCTGGTAAACCGTTGGGAAAGGCCACAGGTGGACATGATGGCGTCTCGCCTCAACAAAAAGCTACAAAGATATTGCGCCAGGTCAAGGGACCCTCAGGCGATAGCTGTGGACGCTCTGACACCGTGGGTGTACCAGTCGGTTTATGTGTTCCCTCCTCTTCCTCTCATACCAAAGGTACTGAGAATAATAAGAAGACGAGGAGTAAGAACGATACTCGTGGTTCCGGATTGGCCAAGAAGAGCTTGGTACCCGGAACTTCAAGAGATGATCTCAGAGGACCCATGGCCTCTGCCGCTCAGACAGGATCTGCTACAGCAGGGGCCCTGTCTGTTCCAAGACTTACCGCGGCTGCGTTTGACGGCATGGCGGTTGAACGCCGGATCCTGAAGGAAAAGGGTATTCCGGAGGAAGTCATTCCTACCCTGATTAAAGCCAGGAGAGATGTAACTGCAAAGCATTATCACCGCATATGGCGGAAATATGTTGCTTGGTGTGAGGCCAGGAAGACCCCAACAGAGGAATTTCAACTAGGTCGATTTCTGCATTTCCTACAAGCAGGAGTGACTATGGGCCTGAAATTAGGCTCCATTAAGGTACAGATCTCGGCTCTGTCGATTTTCTTCCAGAAAGAACTAGCTTCACTACCTGAAGTTCAGACGTTTGTGAAAGGAGTGCTGCATATTCAGCCCCCGTTTGTGCCTCCATTGGCACCTTGGGATCTCAACGTGGTGTTGAGTTTCTTAAAATCACATTGGTTTGAGCCACTTAAAACCGTGGATCTAAAATATCTCACGTGGAAAGTGGTCATGTTATTGGCCTTGGCTTCAGCCAGGCGTGTGTCAGAATTGGCAGCTTTGTCATGTAAAAGCCCTTATCTGATTTTCCATATGGATAGGGCGGAATTGAGGACTCGTCCCCAGTTTCTCCCTAAGGTGGTATCAGCTTTTCACTTGAACCAACCTATTGTGGTGCCTGCGGCTACTAGGGACTTGGAGGATTCCAAGTTACTGGACGTAGTCAGGGCCTTGAAAATTTATGTTTCCAGGACGGCTGGAGTCGGACAAACTGACTCGCTATTTATCCTGTATGCACCCAACAAGCTGGGTGCTCCTGCTTCTAAGCAGACTATTGCTCGCTGGATTTGTAGCACAATTCAGCTGGCGCATTCTGCTGCTGGACTGACGCATCCTAAGTCTGTAAAAGCCCATTCCACGAGGAAGGTGGGCTCTTCTTGGGCGGCTGCCCGAGGGGCCTCTGCTTTACAACTTTGCCGAGCTGCTACTTGGTCATGGGCAAACACGTTTGCAAAATTCTACAAATTTGATACCCTGGCTGAGGAGGACCTTGAGTTCTCTCATTCGGTGCTGCAGAGTCATCCGCACTCTCCCGCCCGTTTGGGAGCTTTGGTATAATCCCCATGGTCCTTTCGGAGTTCCCAGCATCCACTAGGACGTCAGAGAAAATAAGATTTTACTCACCGGTAAATCTATTTCTCGTAGTCCGTAGTGGATGCTGGGCGCCCATCCCAAGTGCGGATTGTCTGCAATACTTGTACATAGTTATTGTTAACTAAAGGGTTATTGTTGAGCCATCTGAGAGGCTCAGTTGTTTTCATACTGTTAAACTGGGTATAGTATCACGAGTTATACGGTGTGATTGGTGTGGCTGGTATGAGTCTTACTCGGGATTCAAAATCCTTCCTTATTATGTCAGCTCGTCCGGGCACAGTGTCCTAACTGAGGCTTGGAGGAGGGTCATAGTGGGAGGAGCCAGTGCACACCAGGTGACCTAAAAGCTTTTTTTAGTTGTGTCCAGTCTCCTGCGGAGCCGCTATTCCCCATGGTCCTTTCGGAGTTCCCAGCATCCACTACGGACTACGAGAAATAGATTTACCGGTGAGTAAAATCTTATTTTTTTCTTTAGCATGGGTGGGTGGGGTGGTGTAGGCGGCATGTAAGTGAGAGACCCAAAGCTTATTTTTTGCACCTGGGCCCACCGCTGTGTATACTGTATGGCGCTATAGATGGGTATGTTTAAGGGCAAGCGGGGGAGTGATCTAATGCCAGGTCATATGGACAGGCTGAGGTGTATTCAGTGTTCGCAAATACGCGCTATAGCGCGTATTTTACCCGGATCTGAAGGCGGGGACTCACTTTTCAAAAATGTGAGGGTCCCCGGGGACGCGCTCCGCTGCAGCCAACTCCTTGTAAACTGACAGCGACGGCGCTTCTTGCCCGTACAGAGCGGAGGTGGAGCCTTACAACTGGCAGTCTGGCGGTGCCCCCTCCCCCTCCTGGTCACGTGCAGCGGCTTCACACGGGGGCCGGGCAGAGAGAGAAGACGGCTCTGCGGCTGCTGTACGCTGTGCTGCGGGCGGGAGGTGACTCACCAAGACTGTGAACTGCAGCTCCCTCCCAACCCGATATCTGCCTCCCTCTCTGCTGCCTTCAGTGTGCTCTCCCACGATCTGTGTGAAGGAGAGCAGCGGTGATCGGCCAGGAACCTCACCTCCAGCCCCTGCCGTGCTAAGAGCGGGCTGCACCATTACCATCAGGTGTCCTCAGCATCCCTACGGACGCCCAGCTAGCGGGCCTGTGACACGGGAGCCAGTTCCCGAGGTGACCGCATTGGGTACACCCCCCCCCCACAAACTTCTTCTCACCACTTTTACCTGACGGAAGCAGCACAGGGCCCTGGTGCGGAAGGTACATTGCCATATAGCAGGCGGCAGAGTGGGAGTGTGGTGCATGCACGGCACGGAGTCCTAGCTTTCATGTCCATGGGTATGTAACTGAGTTGATCACCTGGAGTAATCTGTGCTCTCTAGAGTAGCTTTGTAGTAAGTGTGCCCCATGTACAGAGTCTTTAGTATATATAGCATTAAGGTATATGGTCTTCTTTACTGTGCTGCGGCGTGCTCTACCTGGTGCAATGCGTATAACGGCGTGCTCTACCTGGTGCATTGTGTATAACGGCGTGCTCTACCTGGCGCAGTGTGTATAACGGAGTGCTCTACCTGGTGCAGTGTGTACAACGGCGTGCTCTACCTAGTGCAGTGTGTATAACGGCGTGCTCTACCTGGTGCAGTGTGTATAACGGAGTGCTCTACCTGGTGCAGTGTGTATAACGGCGTGCTCTACCTGGTGCAGTGTGTATAACGGCGTGCTCTACCTGGCGCAGTGTGTATAACGGTGTGCTCTACCTGGCGCAGTGTGTATAATGGCTCTACCTGGCGCAGTGTGTATAACGGTGTGCTCTACCAGGCGCAGTGTGTATAACGTGCTCTACCTGGCGCAGCGTGTATAACGTGCTCTACCTAAAGCAATGTGTATAACTGCGTGCTCTACCTGGCGCAGTGTGTATAACGGTGTGCTCTACCTGGCGCAGTGTGTATAATGGCGGGCTCTACCTGGCGCAGTGTGTATAACGGTGTGCTCTACCAGGCGCAGTGTGTATAACGGCGTGCTCTACCTGGCGCAGTGTGTATAACGGCGTGCTCTACCTGGCGCAGTGTGTATAATGGCTCTACCTGGCGCAGTGTGTATAACGGTGTGCTCTACCAGGCGCAGTGTGTATAACTGCGTGCTCTACCTGGCGCAGTGTGTATAATGGCTCTACCTGGCGCAGTGTGTATAACGGTGTGCTCTACCAGGCGCAGTGTGTATAACGTGCTCTACCTGGCGCAGCGTGTATAATGTGCTCCACCTGGTGTAGCGTGTATAACGTGCTCTACCTGGAGCAATGTGTATAACGGCGTGCTCTACCTGGCGCAGTGTGTATAACGGCGTGCTCTACCTGGCGCAGTGTGTATAATGGCTCTACCAGGCGCAGTGTGTATAACTGCGTGCTCTACCTGGTGCAGTGTGTATAACGTGCTCTACCTGGCGCAGTGTCTATAGGAGGTTCTACATGGTGCAATGTGAATTGGCACTTTTATGTGGCCATTCCCCTTCCCCATGAAGCCATGCCCTTAAATTTTTGCGGCGCGCCTGCGGCGCGCACAGCCTGTAGTTTCGGCTCTGGGAGGTGGAGCTCCAATTCACTTTCTGCCAAAGGGCACCAAAATATCTAGATAAAGCTCTGGGGCAGAGTGTCCTGCATGCTACACAGCCCAGCAGCATTGTCACCCCATTCCCCCACCTTACAACACTTCTGTAGTGTCCAAATAAGATTAATATTAATAAAAACCTTAATTCCGATGGAACCCAGAAAAGAACCTGTAGGACCCCAATTTTTAAAAGTGAGGGGTCCCTGGGATCCACCTTTTTTTTGTGCTCAGCGCGATCACTGGTATTAAAAGGGTATGTAGAGAGGTCTTATGGCCATTTAGCAGATTTAATAACAATAGATGATGATGGGACCCCATTAAAATTAAGTGGGACCCCAAACTTCATAAATTATGGGTCCCTTGGACCCACATAATTTTTGTCACGACGCGATCACTGATATGTAAGTAATATACTTGCTGGAGCAAGTCAACACACTTGATCTGGATTCTACACCCTGACTGAGGATGTGCGAATGTTGCACCCCCTTCAAAGTATGAACAAGTGGTACACCCCCAAGCAGTAGCACATCATACACACACACAGAGATATCTATCTATCTATCTATCTATCTATCTATCTATCTATCTATATCTGTGTGCATGATCTTATCTTTTATGTTCCGCCCACGTCTGTAGCAGAACATTAACGATCTCTTACACCCTAGAGCAGGGGTGGGGAACTTTTTTTTTTTTTTTTTTCTACCAAGGGCCATTTGGATAGTTATAATATCCTTCGGGGGTCATCCAGAAATGATCAACTTAAAAATGAGCCTGCCCCAAGTAGTTATTCCACCCCGTAGATATAGCCCCAGTCAGTTGTTATGCCCCATTAGATATGCCCCCAGTCAGTGGTGTTATGCCTCATTAAATATTCCCCCTTGTGGTTATGCCCCCTAGTAGCGCCGCTTACGCGCACGCACACACACACGTACACGTACACACACACACACACACACACACACACACACACACACACACACACACACACACACACACACACACCCCTCCTGCTTTTGGACTACTGTCGTCCGCCTGATTAATTGCTCCTCAGAACTATGGGAGAGACGTTATGACGTCTCTCCCAAAGCGCCGCACATGCACACTGCCAGAGCCGGAAGCCGGAGCTCACGAGTGAGCTGCTGCTGAGGAGAAGGAGTTGGGAGCCTGCTGGTAACATATCAGCGGTCACCCGGCATCTCCTTCGGTTAGGTGAGCCTTGCCGGGCCAGATAAAGTGGCTTTGCTGGCCTCATACGGCCTGCGGGCCTAAGGTCCCCACCCCTGTCCTAGAGTATACTGGTGTTCCATTTAGTACCATGGGGTATAGACTGGTCCACTAGGAACCATGGGCATTTTAAGAATTTGATAGTGTGGGCTGGCTCCTCACTCTATGCTCCTCCTACCGGACTCTGTTTAGAAAATGTGCCCGGAGGAGCTGGTCGCGCTTATGGAAGCTCCTGAAGCATTTTCTGCATTTATTTTAGGTTTGTTTTTTTCAGGCAGGGCTGGATGGCACCAGACAGCCTACTTCGTGGGACCTGAAGGGGAGGTGGGGGAGGGGCCCGGGCCCAACCTCTTGAAGGGTTAATGGTCCCCGCTGATAGGACACTGAGCTCCAGCTCCTCCGATGAGACTCAAGATTACCTCAGCGGTACCAGGGGGTTATAGCAGGGGGGGGGGGGGGGACGCTTACTAGTGTATTAAGTCCCCTATCAGGGTACTTAGTCTGCGACCTGGCTAAGCTTGACATTAGCAATAAGGGCGCGGTGTGGACTGGCTCAAAATAAGTCTCCCTGAAGGGCTCTGTGGGTTAATTGTGCTTAACCTTTTCCTGTGTGTGTGTGCGCTGTCACATTTTACATTGTCAGGCAAAGAGTGTTTCTTGTACAGCGGAGTGTTCCTCTTCACTAGGGGGCTAATTACTGGGTACTCAGGGCAGTGCAACATCCCAGGATAGCGGGGCTGAACCGGAGTGGGTTAATTCTATTAAAGGAATGATCTCCAATACTTCTACAAAATTAGTCCCAATGAGAAAGACGCAATACTTAAGACAGACTGTGGAATGAGTTTATGAATAGAGAGTCCGTCTCGACAGATCGTCCAGATATGGAATTATGTTCACCCCCTGTCTGCAGAGGAGAACAATCAGGCCGAATGGCAGGGTCTGGAACTGAAAATGACAGTCTAACAGTGCGCATTGGAGAAAAGCTTGATGCGGCGGCCAAATCGGAATGTGGAGGTACGCATCCTTGATATCCAGGGATACCATGAATTCCCCCTCTTCCAGACCTGTTATCACCACCCTCAGAGACTCCATTATGAACTTGAACTCCCCCAGAAAGGGATTTAGCGATTTTAAGTTCAGAATGGGCCTGACCGAACCATACGGTTTCGGTACCATGAAAAGGTTCGAATAGTAACCTTTGTTTTGCAAATGGGGTGGAATTGGTACAAATACCTGTGACTCCAACTTCTGAATGGCTTCCTGTAGGATAGCCCTGTCTGCCAGCAAAGCTGGCAAGCCTGATTTGAAGAATCGATGAGGAGGGAGATCTTGAAACTCCAGCCTGTACCCCTGGGACACAATATCTTGCACCCACGGATCTAGGCCGGACGACACCCAGACATGACTGAAATGCCCGAGTCTCTCCCCCACCGGCCACATCTCCAGGTCGCGCAGTCCACAGTCATGCTGAGGACTTTGGCATGCCTTAAGCAGGCTTCTGTTCCTGGAAAACCGCAGCAGCATGTTTCTTGGATTTTGGCAGACCTCCTCTAAAGAAGGTGTTGGACGGCTTGTCCTTTCTTGTTTTAGCAGCCTGAAAGGACTGAGATGTAGAAAAAAAAAGGTTTCTTCGTAGCAGGTGCAGCTGAGGGAAGAAAAGGAGATTTACCTGCTGTAGCCATGGAAATCCAAGTATCCAACGCTTCCCCAAAGAGAGCCTGACCTGTGTAGGGTAGGGTCTCCACACCTCTCCTGGATTCCGTGTCGGCAGACCACTGGCGCAGCCAAAGTCCTCTACGAGCTGAGACAGACATGGAAGATATCCCTGCAGCCATCGAACCCAGGTCTTTCATGGATTCCACCATAAATCCTGCAGAATCCTGAATGTTGCATAAAAACAATTCGTCACTGTTATCCATTGTATCCAAATACTCAAGTAACGTGCCTGACCACTTTACTATAGCTTTGGAAATCCATGCACAGGCAAATAGTAGGATGTAGTATCGCTCCTGAAGCCGTGTATATGGATTTGAGCGTAGTGTCAATTTTGCAATCACCCGCTTCTTTTAACGTGGTAGATCCTGGAACAGGTAAAACCACCTTTTCTCTGACGTCCTAAGTGGATGCTGGGGACTCCGTAAGGACCATGGGGAATAGCGGCTCCGCAGGAGACAGGGCACAAAAGTAAAAGCTTTAGGATCAGGTGGTGTGCACTGGCTCCTCCCCCTATGACCCTCCTCCAAGCCTCAGTTAGGTTTTCGTGCCCGGCCGAGAAGGGTGCAATCTAGGTGGCTCTCCTAAAGAGCTGCTTAGAGTAAAAGTTTTGTTAGGTTTTTTTATTTTCAGTGAGTCCTGCTGGCAACAGGCTCACTGCAACGAGGGACTTAGGGGAGAAGAAGTGAACTCACCTGCGTGCAGGATGGATTGGCTTCTTAGGCTACTGGACACTAGCTCCAGAGGGACGATCACAGGTACAGCCTGGATGGGTCACCGGAGCCGCGCCGCCGACCCCCTTGCAGATGCCGAAGAGAGAAGAGGTCCAGAAACCGGCGGCTGAAGACTTCTCAGTCTTCATGAGGTAGCGCACAGCACTGCAGCTGTGCGCCATTGCTCTCGGCACACTTCACACCAACGGTCACTGAGGGTGCAGGGCGCTGGGGGGGGCGCCCTGGGCAGCAATGAAATACCTATGCTGGCTAAAAATACATCACATATAGCCTCTGGGGCTATATGGATGTATTTAACCCCTGCCAGGTTGTCAGAAAAACGGGAGAAGCCTGCCGAAAAGGGGGCAGGGCCTATTCTCCTCAGCACACAGCGCCATTTTCCTACACAGCTCCGCTGCTAGGAAGGCTCCCAGGCTCTCCCCTGCACTGCACTACAGAAACAGGGTTAAAACAGAGAGGGGGGGCATTTTATGTGGCAATATTATTATATATTAAGATGCTATAAGGGAAAACACTTATATAAGGTTGTCCCTGTATAATTATAGCGTTTTGGTGTGTGCTGGCAAACTCTCCCTCTGTCTCCCCAAAGGGCTAGTGGGGTCCTGTCCTCTATCAGAGCATTCCCTGTGTGTGTGCTGTGTGTCGGTACGTGTGTGTCGACATGTATGAGGACGATGTTGGTGAGGAGGCGGAGCAATTGCCTGTAATGGTGATGTCACTCTCTAGGGAGTCGACACCGGAATGGATGGCTTATTTAGGGAATTACGTGATAATGTCAACACGCTGCAAGGTCGGTTGACGACATGAGACGGCCGGCAAACCAATTAGTACCTGTCCAGGCGTCTCAAACACCGTCAGGGGCGTTAAAACGTCCTTTTACCTCAGTCGGTCGACACAGACACGGACACTGACTCCAGTGTCGACGGTGAAGAAACAAACGTATTTTCCATTAGGGCCACACGTTACATGTTAAGGGCAATGAAGGAGGTGTTACATATTTCTGATACTACAAGTACCACAAAAAAGGGTATTATGTGGGGTGTGAAAAAACTACCTGTAGTTTTTCCTGAATCAGATAAATTAAATGAAGTGTGTGATGATGCGTGGGTTTCCCCCGATAGAAAATTATTGGCGTTATACCCTTTCCCGCCAGAAGTTAGGGCGCGTTGGGAAACACCCCCTAGGGTGGATAAGGCGCTCACACGCTTATCAAAACAAGTGGCGTTACCGTCTCCAGATACGGCCGCCCTCAAGGAGCCAGCTGATAGGAGGCTGGAAAATATCCTAAAAAGTATATACACACATACTGGTGTTATACTGCGACCAGCGATCGCCTCAGCCTGGATGTGCAGCGCTGGGGTGGCTTGGTTGGATTCCCTGACTGAAAATATTGATACCCTTGATAGGGACAGTATTTTATTGACTATAGAGCATTTAAAGGATTCATTTCTATATGTGCGAGATGCACAGAGGGATATTTGCACTCTGGCATCAAGAGTAAGTGCGATGTCCATGTCTGCCAGAAGATGTTTATGGACACGACAGTGGTCAGGTGATGCAGATTCCAAACGGCACATGGAAGTATGGCCGTATAAAGGGGAGGAGTTATTTGGGGTCGGTCCATCGGACCTGGTGGCCACGGCAACAGCTGTAAAATCCACCTTTTTTACCCCAAGTCACATCTCAGCAGAAAAAGACACCGTCTTTTCAGCCTCAGTCCTTTCGTCCCCATAAGGGCAAGCGGGCAAAAGGCCAGTCATATCTGCCCAGGGGTAGAGGAAAAGGGAAGAAGACTGCAGCAGGCAGCCCCTTCCCAGGAACAGAAGCCCTCCACCGCTTCTGCCAAGTCCTCAGCATGACGCTGGGGCCGTACAAGCGGACTCAGGTGCGGTGGGGGGTCGTCTCAAGAGTTTCAGCACGCAGTGGGCTCACTCGCAAGTGGACCCCTGGATCCTACAAGTAGTATCCCAGGGGTACAGATTGGAAATTCGAGACGTCTCCCCCTCGCAGGTTCCTGAAGTCTGCTTTACCAACGTCTCCCTCTGACAGGGAGGCAGTATTGGAAACAATTCACAAGCTGTATTCCCAGCAGGTGATAATCAAAGTACCCCTCCTACAACAAGGAAAGGGGTATTATTCCACACTATTTGTGGTACTGAAGCCAGACGGCTCGGTGAGACCTATTCTAAATCTAAAATCTTTGAACACTTACATACAAAGGTTCAAATCAAGATGGAGTCACTCAGAGCAGTGATAGCGAACCAGGAAGAAGGGGACTATATGGTGTCCCTGGACATCAAGGATGCTTACCTCCATGTCCCAATTTGCCCTTCTCACCAAGGGTACCTCAGGTTCGTGGTACAGAACTGTCACTATCCGTTTCAGACGCTGCCGTTTGGATTGTCCACGGCACCCCGGGTCTTTACCAAGGTAATGGCCGAAATTATGATTCTTTTTCAAAGAAAGGCGTCTTAATTATCCCTTACTTGGACGATCTCCTGATAAGGGCAAGGTCCAGAGAACAGTTGGAGGTCGGAGTAGCACTATCTCAAGTAGTTCTACGACAGCACGGGTGGATTCTAAATATTCCAAAATCGCAGCTGATTCCGACGACACGTCTGCTGTTCCTAGGGATGATTCTGGACACAGTCCAGAAAAAGGTGTTTCTCCCGGAGGAGAAAGCCAGGGAGTTATCCGAGCTAGTCAGAAACCTCCTAAAACCAGGCCAAGTGTCAGTGCATCAATGCACAAGAGTCCTGGGAAAAATGGTGGCTTCTTACGAAGCGATTCCATTCGGCAGATTTCACGCATGAATTTTTCAGTGGGATCTGCTGGACGAATGGTCCGGATCGCATCTTCAGATGCATCAGCGGATAATCCTGTCTCCAAGGACAAGGGTGTCTCTTCTGTGGTGGCTGCAGAGTGCTCATCTACTAGAGGGCAGCAGATTCGGCATTCAGGACTGGGTCCTGGTGACCACGGATGCCAGCCTGAGAGGCTGGGGAGCAGTCACACAGGGACGAAATTTCCAAGGAGTGTGGTCAAGTCTGGAGACTTCTCTCCACATAAATATACTGGAGCTAAGGGCAATTTACAATGCTCTGAGCCTAGGAAGACCTCTGCTTCAAATTCAACCGGTGCTGATCCAGTCGGACAACATCACGGCAGTCGCCCACGTAAACAGACAGGGCGGCACAAGAAGCAGAAGGGAAATGGCAGAAAGGATTCTTCGCGGGGCGAAAAATCATGTGATAACACTGTCAGCGGTGTTCATTCCGGGAGTGGACAACTGGGAAGCAGACTTCCTCAGCAGGCACGACCTCCACCCGGGAGAGTGGGGACTTCATCTGGAAGTCTTCCACATGATTGTGAACCGTTGGGAAAGACCAAAGGTGGACATGATGGCGTCCCGTCTGAACAAAAAACTGGACAGGTATTGCGCCAGGTCAAGAGACCCTCAGGCAATAGCTGGGACGCTCTGGTAACACCGTGGGTGTACCAGTCGGTGTATGTGTTCCCTCCTCTGCCTCTCATACCCAAGGTACTGAGAATTATAAGACGGAGAGGAGTAAGAACTATACTCGTGGCTCCGGATTGGCCAAGAAGGACTTGGTACCCGGAACTTCAAGAGATACTAAGAAGGGACTTGCTTCAGCAAGGACCATGTCTGTTCCAAGACTTACCGCGGCTGCGTTTGACGGCATGGCGGTTGAACGCCGGATCCTAAGGGAAAAAGGCATTCCGGAAGAGGTCATCCCTACCCTGGTCAGAGCCAGGAAGGAGGTGACCGCACAACATTATCACCGCATTTGGCGAAAATATGTTGCATGGTGTGAGGCCAAGAAGGCCCCCACGGAGGAATTTCAACTCGGTCGATTCCTGCATTTCCTACAAACAGGAGTGTCTATGGGCCTAAAATTGGGGTCCATTAAGGTTCAAATTTCGTCCCTGTCGATTTTCTTCCAGAAAGAATTGGCTTCAGTTCCTGAAGTCCAGAAGTTTGTCAAGGGAGTACTGCATATACAACCCCCTTTTGTGCCTCCAGTGGCACTGTGGGATCTCAACGTAGTTCTGGGATTCCTCAAATCACATTGGTTTAAACCGCTCAAATCTGTGGATTTGAAATATCTCACATGGAAAGTGACCATGCTGTTGGCCCTGGCCTCGGCCAGGCGAGTGTCAGAATTGGCGGTTTTGTCTCACAAAAGCCCATATCTGATTGTCCATTCGGACAGGGCAGAGCTGCGGACTCGTCCCCAGTTTCTCCCTAAGGTGGTGTCAGCGTTTCAACTGAACCAGCTTATTGTGGTACCTGCGGCTACTAGGGACTTGGAGGACTCCAAGTTGCTAGATGTTGTCAGGGCCCTGAAAATATAGGTTTCCAGGACGGCTGGAGTCAGGAAAACTGACTTGCTGTTATCCTGTATGCACCCAACAAACTGGGTGCTCTTGCTTCTAAGCAGACGATTGCTAGTTGGATGTGTAGTACAATTCAGCTTGCACATTCTGTGGCAGGCCTGCCACAGCCAAAATATGTAAATGCCCATTCCACAAGGAAGGTGGGCTCATCTTGGGCGGCTGCCCGAGGGGTCTCGGCTTTACAACTTTGCCGAGCTGCTACTTGGTCAGGGGCAAACACGTTTGCAAAATTCTACAAATTTGATACCCTGGCTGAGGAGGACCTGGAGTTCTCTCATTCGGTGCTGCAGAGTCATCCGCACTCTCCCGCCCGTTTGGGAGCTTTGGTATAATCCCCATGGTCCTTACGGAGTCCCCAGCATCCACTTAGGACGTCAGAGAAAAGAAGAATTTACTTACCGATAATTCTATTTCTCTATCGTCCTAGTGGATGCTGGGGTTCCTGAAAGGACCATGGGGAATAGCGGCTCCGCAGGAGACAGGGCACAAAAAGTAAAGCTTTTCCAGATCAGGTGGTGTGCACTGGCTCCTCCCCCTATGACCCTCCTCCAGACTCCAGTTAGATTTTTGTGCCCGGCCGAGAAGGGTGCAATCTAGGTGGCTCTCCTAAAGAGCTGCTTAGAGAAAGTTTAGCTTAGGTTTTTTATTTTACAGTGAGTCCTGCTGGCAACAGGATCACTGCAACGAGGGACTGAGGGGAGAAGAAGTGAACTCACCTGCGTGCAGGATGGATTGGCTTCTTGGCTACTGGACATTAGCTCCAGAGGGACGATCACAGGTACAGCCTGGATGGTCACCGGAGCCGCGCCGCCGGCCCCCTTGCAGATGCTGAAGTTAGAAGAGGTCCAGAATCGGCGGCTGAAGACTCTGACAGTCTTCTAAAGGTAGCGCACAGCACTGCAGCTGTGCGCCATTTTCCTCTCAGCACACTTCACACGCTGTCACTGAGGGTGCAGGGCGCTGGGGGGGGGCGCCCTGGGAGGCAAATGTAAACCTATATACTGGCTAAAAATACCTCACATATAGCCCCCAGAGGCTATATGGAGATATTTAACCCCTGCCAAACTTCACTAAAGAGCGGGAGACGAGCCCGCCATAAAAGGGGCGGGGCCTATCTCCTCAGCACACAGCGCCATTTTTTCTCTCACAGAAAGGCTGGAGAGAAGGCTCCCAGGCTCTCCCCTGCACTGCACTACAGAAACAGGGTTTAAACAGAGAGGGGGGGCACAAATTGGCGATATAAATATATATATATATAAAGATGCTATTAGGGAGAAACACTTATATAAGGTTGTCCCTATGTAATTATAGCGTTTTTTGGTGTGTGCTGGCAAACTCTCCCTCTGTCTCTCCAAAGGGCTAGTGGGGTCCTGTCCTCTGTCAGAGCATTCCAGGTGTGTGTGCTGTGTGTCGGTACGTGTGTGTCGACATGTATGAGGACGATGCTGGAGGAGGCGGAGAAATTGCCTGTAATGGTGATGTCACTCTCTAGGGAGTCGACACCGGAATGGATGGCTTATTTAGGGAATTACGTGAGAATGTCAACACGCTGCAAGGTCGGTTGACGACATGAGACGGCCGACAAACAATTAGTAACGGTCCAGGCGTCTCAGAAACACCGTCAGGGTTTTTTTATAAAAAACGCCCATTTACCTCAGTCGGTCGACACAGACACAGACACGGACACTGAATCCAGTGTCGACGGTGAATAAACAAACGTATTCCTCATTAGGGCCACACGTTAAGGGCAATGAAGGAGCTGTTACATATTTCTGATACTACAAGTACCACAAAAAAGGGTATTATGTGGAAGTGAAAAAACTACCTGTAGTTTTTCCTGAATCAGATAAAATAAAATGAAGTGTGTGATGATGCGTGGGTTTACCCCGATAGCAAATATTGGCGTTATACCCTTTCCCGCCAGAAGTTAGGGCGCGTTGGGAAACACCCCTTAGGGTGGAAAAGGCGCTCACACGCTTATCAAGTGGCGTTACCGTCTCCAGATACGGCCGCCCTCAAGGAGCCAGCTGATAGGCAGCTGGAAAAATATCCTAAAAAGTATATACACACATACGGTGGTTATACTGCGACCAGCGATCGCCATCAGCCTGGAGATGCAGTGCTGGGTTGGCTTGGTCGAATTCCCTGACTAAAAATATTTTATTGATATAGAGCATTTAATAGGATGCATTCTATATATATGTATGCGAGATGCACAGAGGGATATTTGCACTCTGGCATCAAGATAAGTGCGTTGTCCATATCTCCCGGAAGATGTCATGGACACGACAGTGGTCAGGTGATACAGATCCCATACGGCACGTGGAAGTATTGCCGTATAAAGGGAAGGAGTTATTTGGGGTCGGTCCATCGGACCTGGGGGCCACGGCTACAGCTGGGAAATCCAACCTTTTTACCCCAAGTTACATCTCAGCAGAAAAAGACACTGTCTTTTCAGCCTCAATCCTTCCGTTCCCATGTGGGCAAGCGGGCAAAAGGCCAGTCATATCTGCCCAGACATAGAGGAAAGGGAAGTAGACTGCAGCAGGCAGCCCCTTCCCAGGAAAAGAAGCCCTCCACCAGTGGGGGGGTAGTCTCAAGAGTCTCAGCGCGCAGTGGGATCACTCGCAAGTTGACCCCTAGATCGTACAAGTATTATCCCAGGGGTACAGATTGGAGAGTCGAGACATTTTTTCCTCGCAGGTTCCTGAAGCCTGCTTTACCAACGGCTTCCTCCGACAGGGAGGCAGTATTGGAAAAAATTCACAAGCTGTATTTCCAGCAGGTGATAATCAAAGTACCCCTCCTACAACAAGGAAAAGGGTATTTGTCTTCCACACTATATTGTGGTACTGAAGCCAGACGGCTTGGTGAGACATAGTCTAAATCTGAAATCTTTGAACACTTACATAAAAAGGTTCAAATCAAGATGGAGTCACTCAAAGCAGTGATAGAGAACCGGAAAAAAGGGGACTATATGGTGTCCCTGGACATCAAGGATTACCTCCATGTCCAAAATTGCCCTTCTCAACAAGGGTACCTCTGGTTCGTGATACAGAACTGTCAATATCAGTTTCAGACGCTGCCGTTGAATTATCCACGGCACCCCGGGCCTTTACCAAGGTAATGGCCGAAAAGATGATTCTTAAAAGAAGAAAGGCATCTTAATTATCCCTTACTTGGACGATATCCTGAAAGGGGCAAGTTTCCAGAGAACAGTTGGAGGTCGGAAAAGAACTATCTAAAGTAGTTCTACGACAGCACGAGTGGATTCTAAATATTCCAAAAATCGCAGCTGTTTTCCGATGATACGTCTGCTGTTCCTAGGAATGATTCTGGGCATAGTCCAGAAAGAGGTATTTCTCCTGGAGGGGAAAGCCAGGGAGTTATCCGACCTAGTCAGAAACCTCCTAAAACCAGGCCAAGTATCAGTGCATCAATGCACAGGAGTCCTGGGAAAAATGGTGGCTTCTTACGAAGCGATTCCATTCGGCAGATCTCACGCAAAAACTTTTCAGGGGGATTTGCTGGACGAATGGTCCGGATCGCATCTTCAGATGCATCAGTGGATAACCCTGTCTCCAAGGACAAGGGTGTCTCTTCTGTGGGGGCTGCAGAGTGCTCATCTTCTAGAGGGCAGCACATTCAGCATTCAGGACTGTGTTCTGGTGACCACGGATGCCAGCCTGAGAGGCTGGGGAACAGTCACACAAGGAAGAAATTTCCAAGGAAGTGTGGTCAAGTCTGGAGATTTCTCTCCACATGAATATACTGGAGCTAAGGGCAATTTACGATGCTCTGAGCCTAGGAAGACCTCTGCTTCAAAGTCAACCGGTGCTGATCCAGTAGGACATCATCATGGCAGTCGCCCACGTAAACAGACGGGGCGGCACAAGAAGCAGGAGGGCAATGACAGCAAGGATTCTTCGCTGGGCGAAAGATCATGTGATAACACTGTCAGCAGTGTTCATTCCGGGAGTGGACAACTAGGAAGATTTCCTCAGCATAAATGAATTCCACCCGGAAAAGTGGGAACTTCATCTGGAAGTTTCCACATGTTTGTAAACCGTTGGGAAAGACCAAAGGTGGTTATGATGGCGTCCCACATGAAGCGCCAGGTCTAGAGACCCTCATGCAATAGCTGGGACGCTCTGGTAACACCGTGGGTGTACCAGTCGGTGTATGTGTTCCCTCCTCTGCCTTTCATACCCAGTGTATGGAGAATGATAGGAAGGAGAGGAGTAAGAACTATACTCGTGGTTCCGGTTTGGGCCAAGAAGAACTTGGTACCCGGAACTTCAAGAGATACTAGAAAGGATCTTGATTCAGCAAGAATCATGTCTGTTCCATGACTTACCGCAGCTGCGTTGACGCCAGGGCGGGTGAACGCCGGATCCTAAGGGAAAAAGGCATTCCGGAAGAGGTCATCCCTACCCTGGTCAGAGCCAGGAAGGAGGTGACCGCACAACATTATCACCGCTTAGGTGAAAATATGTTCCATGGTGTGAGGCCAGGAAGGCTCCACGGAAGAATTTCAACTAGGTTAATTCCTACATTCCTGCAAGCAGGAGTGTATATGGGTCTCAAATTGGGGTCCATTAAGGTTCAAATTTCGACCGGTCGATTTTCTTCCAGAAAGAAATTGGCTTCAGTTCCTGAAGTCCAGAAGTTGTTAAGGGAGTACTGCATATACAACCCCTTTTTGATGTCTCCAGTGGCACTGGGCGATCTCAACGTAGTTTGGGATTCCTAAAATCACATTGTTTTAAACAACTCAAATCTGTGGATTTGATATATCTCGCATGGAAAGTGACCATGCTGTTGGTCCTGGCCTCGGCCAGGCGAGTGTCAGAATTGGCGGCTTTATCTCACAAAGCCATATCTGATTGTCCATTCGGACAGAGCAAAGCTGTGGACTCGTCCCCAGTTTCTCCCTAAGGTGGTGTCAGCGTTTCACCTGAACCAGCTTATTGTGGTGCCTGCGGCTACTAGGGACTTGGAGGACTCCAAGTTGCTGGATGTTGTCAGGGCCCTGAAAATATAGTTTCCAGGTCGGCTGGAGTCAGGAAATCTGACTTGCTGTTTATCCTGTATGCACCCAACAAGCTGGGTGCTCCTGCTTCTAAGCAGACTATTGCTCGTTGGATTTGTAGTACAATTCAGCTTGCACATTCTGTGGCAGGCTTGCCACAGAAAAAAAAAAAAAAAAAAAAATATGTAAATGCCCATTCCACAAGGAAGGTGGGCTCATCTTGGGCGGCTGCCCGAGGGGTCTCGGCATTACAACTCTGCCGAGCAGCTACGTGGTCGGGGGAGAACACGTTTGTAAAATTTTACAAATTTGATACCCTGGCAAAAGAGGACCTGGAGTTCTCTCATTCGGTGCTGCAGAGTCATCCGCACTCTCCCGCCCGTTTGGGAGCTTTGGTATAATCCCCATGGTCCTTTCAGGAACCCCAGCATCCACTAGGACGATAGAGAAAATAAGAATTTACTTACCGATAATTCTATTTCTCGGAGTCCGTAGTGGATGCTGGGCGCCCATCCCAAGTGCGGATTATTCTGCAATACTTGTACATAGTTATTGTTACAAAAATCGGGTTATTGTTGTAGGAAGCCGTCTTTCAGAGGCTCCTTTTGTTATCATACTGTTAACTGGGTTTAGATCACAAGTTGTACGGTGTGATTGGTGTGGCTGGTATGAGTCTTACCCGGGATTCAAAATCCTCCCTTATTGTGTACGCTCGTCCGGGCACAGTACCTAACTGGAGTCTGGAGGAGGGTCATAGGGGGAGGAGCCAGTGCACACCACCTGATCTGGAAAAGCTTTACTTTTTGTGCCCTGTCTCCTGCGGAGCCACTATTCCCCATGGTCCTTTCAGGAACCCCAGCATCCACTACGGACTCCGGGAAATAGAATTATCGGTAAGTAAATTCTTATTTTCTCGTAGTCCGTAG
This sequence comes from Pseudophryne corroboree, assembly GCF_028390025.1. NCBI lineage: Eukaryota > Metazoa > Chordata > Amphibia > Anura > Myobatrachidae > Pseudophryne > Pseudophryne corroboree. The sequence goes on from NC_086454.1 coordinate 206,714,575, forward strand.
TGGATGCTGGGCGCCCATCCCAAGTGCGGATTGTCTGCAATACTTGTACATAGTTATTGTTACAAAAATCGGGTTATTATTGTTGTGAGCCATCTTTTCAGAGGCTCCGCTGTTATCATGCTGTTAACTGGGTTCAGATCACAGGTTGTACAGTGTGATTGGTGTGGCTGGTATGAGTCTTACCCGGGATTCAAAAATCCTTCCTTATTGTGTACGCTCGTCCGGGCACAGTATCCTAACTGATGCTTGGAGGAGGGTCATAGGGGGAGGAGCCAGTGCACACCACCTGATCCTAAAGCTTTTACTTTTGTGCCCTGTCTCCTGCGGAGCCGCTATTCCCCATGGTCCTTACGGAGTCCCCAGCATCCACTACGGACTACGAGAAATAGAATTATCTGTAAGTAAATTCTTATTTTTTGAGAGTCTGGATACAGACATGTCAACGATGGGTGGGTTTTCCCTTTTCTCTGACGTCCTAGTGGATGCTGGGAACTCCGTAAGGACCATGGGGAATAGACGGCTCCGCAGGAGACTGGGCACATCTAAAGAAAGAATTAGGACTATCTGGTGTGCACTGGCTCCTCCCCCTATGACCCTCCTCCAAGCCCCAGTTAGATTTCTGTGCCCGGCTGAGCTGGATGCACACTAGGGGCTCTCCTGAGCTCCTAGAAAGAAAGTATATGTTAGGTTTTTTATTTTCAGTGTGACCTGCTGGCAACAGGCTCACTGCATCGAGGGACTAAGGGGAGAAGAAGCGAACCTACCTAAGTGGTGGTAGCTTGGGCTTCTTAGGCTACTGGACACCATTAGCTCCAGAGGGATCGCACACAGGACCCGACCTCGTGTCCGTTCCCGGAGCCGCGCCGCCGTCCCCCTTACAGAGCCAGAAGCAAGAAGGTCCGGAAAATCGGCGGCTGAAGACTTCTGTCTTCTCTATGGTAGCGCACAGCACTGCAGCTGTGCGCCATTGCTCCTCATGCACACCACACACTGCGGTCACTGATGGGTGCAGGGCGCTGGGGGGGGGGGGGCGCCCTGAGCAGCAATAAATAACACCTTGGCTGGCAAACTGACACCATATATAGCCCCAGAGGCTATATGGGTGTATATTAACCCCTGCCAGAAATCTTAAAATTGCGGGAGAAAGCCCGCCGAAAAAGGGGTGGAGCCATCTCCTTCAGCACACTGGTGCCATTTTCCCTCACCGCTCCGCTGGAAGGATCGCTCCCTGGCTCTCCCCTGCAGTCCTGCACTACAGAAAGGGTAAAAAAAGAGAGGGGGGGGGCACAAATTTAGGCGCAGTATAATATATATGCAGCTATAAGGGGAAAACACACTTTATAGGTGATATCCCTGTGGTATATAGCGCTCTGGTGTGTGCTGGCATACTCTCCCTCTGTCTCCCCAAAGTGCTTTGTGGGGTCCTGTCCTCTGTCAGAGCATTCCCTGTGTGTGTGCTGTCGGTACCGCTGTGTCGACATGTATGATGTGGAGGCAGAGCAAATGCCTGTAAATGTGTTGTCACCCCCTGAGGGGTCGACACCTGTGTGGATGGACTTATGGAAGGAATTACGTGACAGTGTCAGCTCCTTACATAAAAGGTTTGACGACATAGGACAGCCGGCTACTCAGCTTGTGACTGTTCCAGCGGCTCAAATGTCATCAGGGGCTTTAAAACGCCGGCTACCTCAGATGGCAGACACAGATGTCGACACGGATACCGACTCCAGTGTCGACGACGATGAGACTAATGTACCCTCCAATAGGTCCACCCGTTACATGATTGAGGCAATGAAAAATGTATTACACATTTCTGATAGTACCCCAGGTACCACAAAAAAGGGTATTATGTTCGGTGAGAAAAAACTCCCAGTAGTTTTTCCTGCATCTGAGGAATTAAATTAGGTGTGTGCGGAAGCCTGGACTTCCCCCGATAAGAAATTGATAATTTCTAAACGGTTATTGGCAGCGTACCCTTTCCCGCCAGAGGATAGGTCACGTTGGGAAACATCCCCTAGGGTAGATAAAGCGCTTACACGTTTATCAAAACAGGTGGCACTACCGTCTCCGGATACGGCCGCCCTAAAGGATCCTGCCGATAGAAAGCAGGAAGCTACCCTAAAAGCTATATATACACACACGGGCATTATATTGCGACCAGCGATTGCATCAGCATGGATGTGCAGTGCTGCTGCTGCGTGGTCAGATTCCCTGTTGGATAATATTGATACCCTAGATAGGGACAATATTTTGCTGACAGTAGAGCATATAAAGGACGCTGTCTTATACATGCGTGATGCACAGAGGGATATTTGCCGGCTGGCATCAAAAATAAGCGCTATGTCCATTGCCGCCAGAAGGGGGTTATGGACTCGGCAGTGGTCAGGTGATGCCGATTCAAAAAGGCACATGGAAGTTTTGCCTTATAAGGGGGTGGAACTGTTTGGGGATGGTCTTTCAGACCTCGTTTCCACAGCTACGGCTGGGAAATCGACATTTTTGCCACAAGACCCCACAGCAAAAGAAAGCACCGTATTATCATGTACAGTCCTTTCGGGCCCAAAAACACAAGAGGGCTCGAGGCGCGTCCTTTCTACCGAGAGGCAAAGGTAGAGGGAAAAAGCTGCAGCATACAGCCAGTTCCCAAGAGCAAAAGTCCTCCCCCGCGTCCGGTAAATCCACAGCATGACGCTGGGGCTTCACAGGCGGACCCGGGTACGGTGGGGGCCCGTCTCAGAAATTTCAGCACACAGTGGGCTCTCTCTCAGGTGGATCCCTGGATCCTTCACGTAGTATCTCAGGGGTACAGGCTGGAATTCGAGACGTCCCCCCCCCCCCCCGCCGTTTTCTAAAATCTGCCTTACCAGCAACTCCCTCTGCCAGGGAGGCAGTGTTGGTGGCTATCCAAAAACTGTATTCACAGCAAGTGATTGTCAAGGTACCCCTCCTTCAGCAAGGAAAGGGTTACTATTCCACAATGTTTGTGGTACCGAAACCGGACGGTTCGGTGAGACCCATCTTAAATTTAAAAGCCTTGAACACTTATATCAAAAGGTTCAAGTTCAAGATGGAATCGCTCAGGGCGGTTATTGCGAGCCTGGAAGAGGGGGATTACATGGTCTCCCTGGACATCAAGGATGCGTACCTACATGTCCCCATTTACCCCCCTCACCAGGAGTACCTCAGATTTGTGGTACAGGACTGTCACTATCAGTTCCAGACGCTGCCATTTGGGTTATCCACGGCACCGAGGGTCTTTACCAAGGTAATGGCCGAAATGATGATACTCCTTCGCAAGAAGGGAGTTTTAATTATCCCGTACTTGGACGATCTCCTGATAAAGGCGAGGTCCAAAGAACAGTTGGTAGTGGGGGTAGCACTTTCTCGGGAAGTGCTACAACAGCACGGCTGGATTCTCAATATTCCAAAGTCACAGCTGGTCCCGACGACACGTCTTCTGTTCCTGGGAATGATTCTGGACACAGACCAGAAAAAAGTGTTTCTTCCAGTGGAAAAAGCCGAGGAGTTGTCATCTCTAGTCAGAGACCTCCTAAAACCAGGACAGGTGTCGGTACATCAATGCACACGAGTCCTGGGAAAAATGGTGGCTTCGTACGAAGCAATTCCATTTGGAAGGTTCCACGCAAGGACTTTCCAGTGGGACCTGTTGGACAAATGGTCCGGGTCCCATCTCCAGATGCAACAGCGGATAACCCTGTCGGCAAGGACCAGGGTGTCGCTGCTGTGGTGGCTGCAGAGGGCTCATCTACTAGAGGGCCGCAGATTCGGAATACAGGACTGGGTCCTGGTGACCACGGATGCCAGCCTTCGGGGCTGGGGGGCAGTCACACAGGGAAGAAATTTCCAAGGACTGTGGTCAGATCAGGAGATTTCGCTTCACATAAATATTCTGGAGCTAAGGGCCATCTACAATGCCCTAAGCCAAGCAAGGCCCCTGCTTCAGAACCAGCCGGTACTGATCCAATCAGACAACATCACGGCGGTCGCCCATGTAAACAGACAGGGCGGCACAAGAACCAGGAGGGCAATGGCAGAAGCCACAAGGATTCTCAGATGGGCGGAAAATCATGTGTTAGCACTGACAGCAGTGTTCATTCCGGGAGTGGACAACTGGGAAGCAGACTTCCTCAGCAGGCACGACCTCCACCCGGGAGAATGGGGACTTCATCCAGAAGTCTTCCAAATGCTGGTAAACCGGTGGGAAAGACCACAGGTGGACATGATGGCGTCCCGCCTCAACAAAAAGCTAAAAAGATATTGCGCCAGGTCAAGGGACCCTCAGGCGATCGCTGTGGACGCTCTAGTAACACCGTGGTTGTACCAGTCGGTTTGTGTTTCCTCCTCTGCCTCTCATTCCCAAGGTACTGAGAATAATACGAAGGCGAGGAGTGAAAACTATACTCGTGGTTCCGGATTGGCCAAGAAGAGCTTGGTACCCGGAACTTCAGAGATGCTTTCAGAGGACCCTTGGCCTCTGCCGCTCAGACAGGACCTGCTGCAGCAGGGGCCCTGTCTGTTCCAAGACTTACCGCGGCTGCGTTTGACGGCATGGCGGTTCAACACCGGATCCTGAAGGAAAAGGGTATTCCGGAGGAAGTCATTCCTACCCTGATCAAAGCCAGGAAGGATGTCACCGCAAACCATTATCACCGCATTTGGCGAAAATATGTTGCGTGGTGTGAGGCCAGGAAGGCCCCAACGGAGGAATTTCAACTGGGTCGATTCCTGCATTTCCTGCAAACAGGGGTGACGTTGGGCCTCAAATGAACTGGCTTCCCTGCCTGAAGTCCAGACTTTTGTCAAGGGAGTTTTACATATTCAGCCTCCTTTTGTGCCCCCAGTGGCACCTTGGGATCTCAATGTGGTTTTGGAGTTCCTGAAATCACATTGGTTTGAACCACTTAAGACTGTGGATTTGAAATATCTCACGTGGAAAGTGGTCATGCTGTTGGCCCTGGCTTCGGCCAGGCGTGTGTCAGAATTGGCGGCTTTGTCCTATAAAAGCCCTTATCTGATTTTCCATATGGATAGGGCAGAATTGAGGACTCGTCCTCAGTTTCTCCCGAAGGTGGTATCAGCGTTTCACTTGAACCAGCCTATTGTGGTGCCTGCGGCTACTGGGAACTTGGAGGATTCCAAGTTACTGGACGTAGTCAGGGCCCTGAAAATTTAGGTTTCCAGGACGGCTGGAGTCAGGAAAACTGACTCGCTGTTTATCCTGTATGCACCCAACAAACTGGGTGCTCCTGCTTCTAAGCAGACTATTGCGCGCTGGATTTGTAGCACTATTCAGCTGGCGCATTCTGCGGTAGGACTGCCGCAGCCTAAATCTGTAAAAGCCCATTCCAAAAGGAAGGTGGGCTCATCTTGGGCGGCTGCTCGAGGGTCTCTGCTTTACAACTTTGCCGAGCTGCTACTTGGTCAGGGGCAAACACGTTTGCAAAATTCTACAAATTTGATACCCTGGCTGAGGAGGACCTGGAGTTCTCTCATTCGGTATTGCAGAGTCGTCCGCACTCTCCCGCCCGTTTGGGAGCTTTGGTATAATCCCCATGGTCCTTACGGAGTTCCCAGCATCCACTAGGACGTCAGAGAAAATAAGAATTTACTCACCGGTAATTCTATTTCTCGTAGTCCGTAGTGGATGCTGGGCGCCCATCCCAAGTGCGGATTGTCTGCAATTCTTGTAAATAGTTGTTATTACACAAATCGGGTTATTATTGCGAGCCATCTGTTCAGAGGCTCCTTTTGTTATTATACTGTTAACCGGGGTTCCTATCAAGAGTTGTACGGTGTGATTGGTGTGGCTGGTATGAGTCTTACCTGGGATTCAAAATCCTTCCTTATTGTGTCAGCTCTTCCGGGCACAGTGTCCTAACTGAGGCTTGGAGGAGGGTCATAGGGGGAGGAGCCAGTGCACACCAGATAGTCCTAATTCTTTCTTTAGATGTGCCCAGTCTCCTGCGGAGCCGTCTATTCCCCATGGTCCTTACGGAGTTCCCAGCATCCACTACGGACTACGAGAAATAGAATTACCGGTGAGTAAATTCTTATTTTTTTCCTATCAGGGAAAGCGAAAGCAACCAAGACCTTTCTAGGGATCTGACATTTTTTCTCCGGGTTTTACCAGGCTTTCTCAAATATAGCATTTATTTTCTTAGACGCAGGGAAGGTTTAGCGAGGCTTACTTATTGTCAGTGAAGTAAGCCTCCTCAACCTGCTCAGGTGTTGTATCAGCAATATTCAACACATCTCTAATGGCCTCTATCATCATTTGCACCCCTTTTGCAAGAGATGCCTCCCCCCGCAGCACATCCACATCACCGTCTGCTGTGTCTGAATCTGTATCCGTGTCATTTTGCATAATCTGGGCAAGCGCATGTTTGTGGGAACATACAGTAGGGGGCCCTGAGGTAACAGAACCGGACCAAACTGCCATCGAGCTCTGTAAAACCTGAGTTGCAGACTCATTCTGTGCAACCCTAGTAGAAAGCTGAGAAATCATAGTTTTAATTGAGGCTAACCACTCAGGCTCTCTTGCTGGGATCTGTGCTAACACAGTGCAATCCTGATTTACATGGAGGACACATCCTCTGCAGCATATGACACACACACACACACACACACACACACACACACACACACACACACACACACACACACACACACACACACACACACACACCCCCCATCCCCCAAGAATGGCGACACACATATTGGAGCCAACCCCCACACAGCGCTAATAGATAGGGAGATAATAGGTAGCACAGTACAGATATACAGCCGCCGCGCGCCCCCCTTCCCCCTGGTACCGTAAATGATATATGTAGTTGATTTGGAGGGACATTTCTCACTGACTGCACTTCTGTAGGCAGGAAAATGGCGCTGAACGCTGCTGGGTCTGCTCTAAGGAGAAGCTCCGCCCCCTTACATGGTGCTGCTTCCCGCTCTTATGAAGATTATACTGGCCTGAGGATCCTGGGATCCTGACAGGTTTGGTGGTCAGTGTAGGGTGTAGTCGCTGGCTCAGGGAGCGCCTCACTATGTACCGCTGAGCCCCAGAGCGCAGTTAATACTACGCTCCATACCCTGTTGCTGTCATCTTCACACCGGCTCCCTGCTTGTCAGGGGGTGCCAGTGACTAACTCGCCACTGATCTTCTGGCTCTGTAAGGGGGTGGTGGCATGCTGCTGGGGTGAGCGATCTCCTGTGGCGGGGAACGTTTGATCCCCTCAGGAGCTCAGTGTCCTGTCAGCAGAGATAGCGGCGGAAACCCCGCAGGGCAGACCCTACTCAAACCCCCCCCCCCCCCCCCTGCCCCCTCCCCCCTTAGTCACACGAACTAAACTCTTTTTTTAAAATCATAAAACTAAAAACTCCTATGGCGGCTGTGACCGGCTCCCCTGGGCACATTTTCTGAACAGTCTGGCAGGAGGGGCATCGAGGGAGGAGCCAGGCCAAACTATCCAACTCTTAAAGTGCCAATGGCTCCTAGTGGACCAGTCTATACCCCATGGTACTAATGTAGACCCCAGCATTCTGTAGGACGTAAGTAAAATAGGATTTTAATTACCGAACAGGAAATCCTTTTCTCGTAGTCCGTAGAGGATACTGGGCGCCTGCCCAGTGCTTTGTTCGTCCTGCACTGTTACTTAGTTAAGTATTATTGTTTGGTTCAGCCGTTGCTGTTCTTGTTCCAAGTTTGGTTCGCATGGCTTTCTTCGTGTGTGTGTGTGTGCTGGTTCGGAATCTCACCACTATCCTTTTATATCCTTTTCTTAAAGTATGTCCGTCTCCTCGGGCATAGTTTCCTAGACTGTCTGGTAGGAGGGGGATAGAGGAAGGATCCAGCACACACTTTCAAATTCTTAAAGTGCCCATGGCTCATAGTGGACACGTCTATACCCCATTGTATTAATGTGGACCCCAGTATCCTCTACGGCAGCATACTACGAGGAAAGGATTTACCGGTAGGTAATTAAAATCCTTTTTTCTCTTTCATCCACTAGGGAACTCTTTAGACAGCTGGGGTGTGAAGTATGCAGATCAGAGGTAGCACTATCTAAATAAAACAATGTATGCACAGCTAGCTCCTCCTATTCACGCCCCCGAATCCCTCAGTTTGAAAAATTTGCTGGAGGTAGCAGCACACAGAGGAGCTCTTGCTCTGTGAGTGAATTTTTTTTTTTTTTATATATAAAACCTGCAGAGCCAACCCTGCCTAGCAGAAAGGACGGTGAAGGCTCCCTAAAAAAAACTGGTGAGACAAAGATCCCGTTGATAAGGGATCGGCATCTCACACAGAGGATCTGTATAGTGAGCTGTGAGTAGGCGCGCAGGCGAGAAACAGGACCGCTTTAGTCTATTGTAGGCGTTACATTTGTTCAGCAGAGCTTTCAGCGGCTCGGCTACAGGGTCACGCAGGCGGCGCCGGCGGATATTACTCGGAGCAGCGTGTAGAGCGCGGCCGGAGGTAGAGGCTGTTGACACTCTGCTGAGTGGAGAGCAAACCGTAAAAGATGCCACAGTACAGACAGCGGCCAGGTTATAAGCGGCGGCAGGTATGCTCATTCTGTAAGCGGAGCTCTGGACAGAGTACATCGAGAACCGCTGGAGGATTACATAGCATAACACAGGCAATCCTATTAGAGGAGACCAGGCTGCAAGGTGAAGAAAAAAAATGCAGTGGCGGCCATTTTAATTTCTCTTACGTCCTAGTTGATACTGGGACTTCATTTAGTACCATGGGGTATAGACCGGTCCACTAGGAGCCATGGGCACTTTAAGAAATTGATAGTGTGCGCTGGCTCCTCCCTCGGAAGGGGGTGTCGTGATGTTAATAGCTCCGGTGTGGGCAAGACGAAAGTGGTATATGGATCTGCAGAGGCTATCCGTGGACACTGCGTTCCTACTGCTTCAACATACAGATCTTCTGATTCGGGGTCCCTGTCTCTACACACACCTGGATCAACTGTCTTTGTCGGTGTGGCACTTGAAACATCCATATTAAAAGCAAAGGACTTTTCTCTGGCTGGGTCCACAGGATAACATTGGGATATGCAGAAGCCGCACCATGGTTACAGGGCTGCTATTAATAAAGCAGCCTGAAGCTTTTATTATGTTATTTCTCTAACGTCCTAGTGGATACTGGGGACTCCGTAAGGACCATGGGGAATAGACTGGCTCCGCAGGAGACAGGGCACTTTAAGAAAGAATTTGGATACTGGTGTGCTCTGGCTACTCCCTCTATGTCCCTCCTCCAGACCTTAGTTTGAATCTGTGCCCGGACGAGCTGGGTGCTACTTAGTGAGCTCTCTTGAGCTTGCTAAAAAGAAAGTATTTTGTTAGGTTTTTTTATTTTTAGAGAGATCTGCTGGCAACAGGCTCTCTGCTACGAGGGACTGAGGGGAGAGAAGCAGCCCTAATCACAGAAGATAGGTCGTCCTTCTTAGGCTACTGGACACCATTTGCTCCAGAGGGATCGTACACCGGATCGCACCCTTGGTCGTCCGATCCCGGAGCCGCGCCGCCGTCCCCCTCACAGAGCCAGAAGTCAGAAGCCGGTGTCTGAAGCAAGAAGACGTCGAAATCGGCGGCAGAAGACTCCAGTCTTCATATGAGGTAGCGCACAGCACTGCATCTGTGCGCCATTGCTCCCCCACTAACCCGCACACGCCGGTCACTGTAGGGCGCAGGGAGGGGCGCCCTGGGCAGCAATTAAGAACCTCTTGGCATAAAGCAGCATATATACAGTTGGGCACTGTATATATGCATGGGCCCCCGCCATATTTTTACATAGAAACGCGGGACAGAAGCTCGCCGCTGAGGGGCCGGGGCATCTTCCTCGGCACTCACCAGCGCCATTTTCTCTCCACAGCTCCGCTGAGAGGAAGCTCCCCAGGCTCTCCCATGCAGAATCATGGTAGAAGAGGGTTAAAAGAGAGGGGGGGGGGGGCACATAATTTTGGCGCAAAAACAGTTTATACAGCAGCTACTGGGTTAACACTAAGTTACTGTGTGATTCCTGGGACATATAGCGCTGGGGTGTGTGCTGGCATACTCTGTCTCTCCAAAGGGCCTTGTGGAGGAACGGTCTTCAAAAAGAGCATCCCCTGAGTGTGTGGTGTGTCGGTACGCTTGTGTCGGCATGTTTGACGAGGAAGGCTTTGTGGAAGCAGAGCGGGAGCAAATGAATGTGGGGTCGCCGCCGACGGTGCCGACCCCTGATTGGATGGAAATGTGGAAGGTTTTAAATGATAATGTTAATTGCTTGCATAAATGGTTGGATAAAGCTGAAGCCTTAGGACAGCCTGGGTCTCAGCCCATGCCTGATCCTATGTTGCAGAGGCCGTCAGGGTCTCAGAAGCGCCCACTTTCCCAAACTGTTGACACAGATATCGACACGGATTCTGACTCCAGTGTCGATGGCGATGATGCAAAGTTACAGCCTAAAATGGCTAAAGCCATCCTTTACATGATTATAGCAATGAAGGATGTGTTGCACATCACAGAGGAAACCCCAGTCCCTGACGAGAGGGTTTATATGTTTGGGGAGAAAAGGCAATAGGTGACCTTTCCCCCTTCACTTTGAGTTAAACGAGTTATGTGAAAAGGCTTGGGAATCTCCAGATAGAAAGCTGCAGATTTCCAAACGGATGCTTATGGCGTAACCCTTCCCGCCAGCGGACAGGTTACGCTGGGAATCCTCCCCTAGGGTAGACAAAGCGTTAACGCGCTTATCCAAGAGGGTAGCCCTGCCGTCACAGGATACGGCCACCTTAAAAGATGCTGCGGATAGAAAGCAGGAGGATATCCTGAAGTCCATTTATACACATTCAGGTACCTTACTAAGGCCGGCAATTGCGTCGGCCTGGATGTGCAGTGCAGTAGCAGCATGGACAGATAGATACCTTATCTGAGGAACTTGATACCTTGGATAAGGATACTATAGTACTAACCCTGGGGCATATAAAGGACGCTGTCCTATATATGAGAGATGCTCAAAGAGACATTAGCATGCTGGGCTCTAGAGTAAATGCAATGTCGATCTCGGGCAGAAGGGTCCTGTGGACTCGGCAGTGGACAGGAGATGCCGACTCAAAACGGCACATGGAGCTTTTACCTTATAAGGGTGAGGAATTGTTTGGGGATGGTCTCTCGGACCTGGTCTCCACAGCTACGGCTGGAAAGTCAAATTTTTTTGCCATATGTTTACTCACAGCCTAAGAAAGCACCGTATTACCAAATGCAGTCCTTTCGGTCACAAAAAGGCAAGAAAGTCCGAGGGGGTGTCCTTTCTTGCCAGAGGCAGGGTAGAGGAAAGAAGCTGCACAATACAGCTAGTTCTCAGGAACAGAAGTCCTCCCCGGCTTCCACTAAATCCACAGCATGACGCTGGGGCTCCACAGGCGGAGCTAGGCCCGGTGGGGGCGCGTCTCCGAAATTTCAGCCACAAGTGGGTTCACTCCCAGGTGGATCCCTGGGCTATAGAGATTGTGTCTCAGGGATACAAGCTGGAATTCGAAGAGATGCCCTCTCACCGTTACCTCAAATCGGCCCTGCCAGCTTCCCCCTTAGAGAGGGAAATAGTGTTAGCTGCAATTCAAAAATTGTATCTTCAGCAGGTGGTGGTCAAGGTTCCCCTCCTTCAACAAGGAAAGGAGTATTATTCGACCATGTTTGTGGTACCGAAACCGGACGGTTCGGTCAGACCCATATTGAATTTAAAATCCTTGAACATGTATCTGAAAAGGTTCAAGTTCAAGATGGAATCGCTCAGAGCGGTCATCGCAAGCCTGGAAGGGGGGCATTTTATGGTGTTTCTGGACATAAAGGATGCATACCTTCATGTCCCCATTTATCATCCACATCAGGCGTACCTCAGATTTGTGGTACAGGATTGTCATTACCAATTTCAGACGTTGCCGTTTGGTCTCTCTACGGCACCGAGAATATTTACCAAGGTAATGGCGGAAATGATGGTACTCCTGCGGAAGCAAGGGGTCACAATTATCCCATACTTGGACGATCTCCTCATAAAGGTGAGGTCCAGGGAGCAGTTGATGTTCAGCGTAGCACGCTCTCGGGAACTGTTACAACAGCACGGCTGGACTCTAAATATTCCAAAGTCGCAGCTGATTCCTACGACTCTTCTGCCCTTCCTGGGCATGATTCTGTACACAGACAAGAAGAAGGTTCATCTCCCGACGGAGAAGGCTCAGGCGCTCATTACTCTGGTCCGAGACCTCTTAAAACCAAAACAGGTATCTGTTCATTACTGCACGCGAGTCCTGGGAAAGATGGTGGCATCCTACGAGGCCATTCCCTTCGGCAGGTTCCATGCGAGGACTTTTCAATGGGATCTGTTGGACAAGTGGTCCGGATCACATCTACAGATGCATCGACTGATCACCCTATCCCCCAGGGCCAGGGTGTCTCTCCTGTGGTGGCTGCAGAGGGCTCACCTTCTCGAGGGCCGCAGATTCGGCATTCAGGACTGGGTCCTGTTGACCACGGATGCAAGCCTCCGAGGGTGGGGGGCAGTCACACAGGGAACACATTTCCAAGGTCTGTGGTCAAGTAAGGAGACTTGCCTTCACATCAATATCCTGGAGCTAAGGGCCATATACAACGCCCTAAGTCAAGCGGAGACCCTGCTTCGCGGCAAATCTGTGCTGATTCAGTCAGACAACATCACCGCAGTGGCTCATGTAAACCGCCAAGGCGGCACAAGGAGCAGGGTGGCGATGGCGGAAGCCACCAGAATTCTTCGCTGGGCGGAGAATCGCGTAAGAGCACTGTCAGCAGTGTTCATTCCGGGAGTGGACAACTTGGAAGCAGACTTCCTCAGCAGGCACGACCTCCACCCGGGAGAGTGGGGACTTCATCAAGAAGTCTTCGCGCAGATTGCAAGCTGGTGGGAACTGCCACAGGTGGACATGATGGCATCCCACCTCAACAAAAAGCTACAGAGGTATTGCGCCAGGTCAAGAGACCCTCAGGCGATGGCTGTAGACGCGCTAGTGACACCGTGGGTGTTCCAGTCGGTTTATTTATTTCCTCCTCTTCCTCTCATACCCAATGTGCTGAGAATCATAAGAAAAGGAGGAGTGAGAACAATACTCATTGTTCCGGATTGGCCAAGAAGGACTCTGTATCCAGAGCTATAAGAAATGCTCACAGATGACTGACCCATGGCCTCTGCTTCTAAGACCGGACTTGTTGCAACAGGGGCCCTGTCTGATCCAAGACTTACCGCGGCTGCATTTGACGGCATGGTGGTTGAACGCCGGATCCTAGCAGAGAAAGGCATTCCGGATGAGGTTATTCCTACGCTGATAAAGGCTAGGAAGGACGTGACGGCTAAATAGTATAACCGTATATGGCGAAAATATGTGGCTTGGTGTGAGGCCAGGAATGCCCCTATGGAGGAATTCCAGCTGGGATGTTTCCTTCACTTCCTACAGGCAGGAGTGAATTTGGGCCTGAAATTGGGTTCCATTAAGGTCCAGATTTCAGCCTTGTCTATTTTCTTTCAAAAAGAACTGGCTTCTCTGCCTGAGGTGCAGCCGTTTGTAAAGGGAGTGCTGCATACTCAGCCCCCTTTTGTGACTCCAGTGGCACCTTGGGATCTGAACGTGGTGTTGAGTTTCCTGAAGTCACACTGTTTTGAACCACTTAAAACCGTGGAGTTAAAATATCTCACGTGGAAGGTGGTCATGCTATTAGCCTTGGCTTCGGCTAGGCGTGTGTCAGAATTAGCGGCTTTATCACATTAAAGCCCCTATCTGGTTTTCCATATAGACAGAGCGGAATTGAGGACCCGTCCACAATTTCTGCCTAAAGTGGGGTCATCTTTTCATATGAACCAACCTATTGTGGTGCCTGTGGCTATTCGTGACTTGGAGGATTCCGAGTTACTAGACGTGGTCAGGGCTTTGAAAATTTATGTAGCCAGAACGGCTAGAGTCAGGAAAACTGAATCGCTGTTTATTCTGTATGCATCCAGTAAACTGGGTGCTCCTGCTTCAAAGCAAACTATTGCTCGCTGGATCTGTAACACGATTCAGCAGGCTCATTCTGCGGCTGGATTGCCGCTACCAAAATCGGTAAAAGCGCCCTCCACAAGGAAGGTGGGCTCTTTTGGGCGGCTGCCCGAGGGGTCTCGGCGTTACAGCTTTGCCGAGCAGCTACTTGGTCAGGTTCAAACACTTTTGCTAAGTTTTACAAGTTTGATACCCTGGCTGAGGAGGACCTTGTGTTTGATCATTCGGTGCTGCAGAGTCATCCGCACTCTCCCGCCCGTTTGGGAGCTTTGGTATAATCCCCATGGTCCTTACGGAGTCCCCAGCATCCACTAGGACGTTAGAGAAAATAAGATTTTACTTACCGGTAAATCTATTTCTCGTAGTCCGTAGTGGATGCTGGGCGCCCGTCCCAAGTGCGGACCTTCTGCAATACTTGTATATAGTTATTGCTTAAGTAAGGGTTATGTTATGGTTGCATCGAGGTTGTTCTGATGCTCCGTTGTTGTTGTTCATACTGTTAACTGGGTAAGTTTATCACAAGTTATACGGTGTGATGGGTGTGACTGGTATGAGTCTTGCCCTGGATTCCAAAATCCTTACCTTGTACTGTCAGCTCTTCCGGGCACAGTTTCTCTAACTGAGGTCTGGAGGAGGGACATAGAGGGAGGAGCCAGAGCACACCAGTATCCAAATTCTTTCTTAAAGTGCCCCGTCTCCTGCGGAGCCTGTCTATTCCCCATGGTCCTTACGGAGTACCCAGCATCCACTACGGACTACGAGAAATAGATTTCTCTGACGTCCTAGTGGATGCTGGGAACTCCGTAAGGACCATGGGGAATAGCGGCTCCGCAGGAGACTGGGCACAAAAGTAAAAGCTTTAGGACTACCTGGTGTGCACTGGCTCCTCCCCATAGATTTTTGTGCCCGGCCGAGAAGGGTGCACACTAGGGGCTCTCCTGAGCTTCTTAGTGAAAAGTTTAGTTTTAGGTTTTTTATTTTCAGTGAGACCTGCTGGCAACAGGCTCACTGCATTGAGGGACTAAGGGGAGAAGAAGCGAACTCACCTGCGTGCAGAGTGGATTGGGCTTCTTAGGCTACTGGACACCATTAGCTCCAGAGGGACCGAACACAGGCCCAGCCTCGGAGCTCGGTCCCGGAGCCGCGCCGCCGGCCCCCTTACAGAGCCAGAAGCAAGAAAAGGTCCGGAAAAATCGGCGGCAGAAGACATCAGTCTTCAACAAGGTAGCGCACAGCACTGCAGCTGTGTGCCATTGTTACTCAGGCACACTTCACACTCCGGTCACTGAGGGTGCAGGGCGCTAGGGGGGGGCGCCCTGAGCAGCAATGTAAAACACCTTGGCTGGCATAAATACACCACATATAACCCCCAGGGCTATATGGGTGTATTTTAACCCCTGCCAGAATTACAAAAAAAGCGTGAGAAAAGGCCGCCGAGAAGGGGGCGGAGCCTATCTCCTCAGCACACGGGCGCCATTTTCCATCACAGCTCTGCTGGAAGGACGTCTCCCTGACTCTCCCCTGCAGTCCTGCACTACAGAAAAGGGTAAAAAAGAGAGGGGGGGCACTAATTTGGCGCAGTTTTATATTAACAGCAGCTATAAAGGAAAAACACACTTGATAGTGGTATTCCTGTATGTGTATATATATATATATATATATATATATATATATATATATATATATATATATATATATATATATATATATATATATATAATATAGCGCTCTGGTGTGTGCTGGCATACTCTCCCTCTGTCTCCCCAGTGGGGTCCTGTCCTCTATCAGAGCATTCCCTGTGTGTGTGCGGTGTCGGTACGATTGTGTCGACATGTTTGAGGAGGAAAATGAGATGGAAGCGGAGCAATTGCCTATTATACAGTTGTCACCCCCTAGGGAGTCGACACCTGAGTGGATGAGCTTGTGGAAGGAACTGCGTGACAGTGTCAGCTCCTTACGACACAGTTGACGACATGAGACAGCCGGCTAATCAGCTTGTGCCTGTCCAGGGGTCTCAAACGCCATCAGGGGCTTTAAAACGCCCGTTACCTCAAATGGCAGACACAGACACGGATACTGACTCCAGTGTCGATGATGAGGAGACAAACGTGACTTCCACTATGGCCACACGTTACATGATTGAAGCAATGAAAAATGTATTGCATATATCTGATAATACAAGTACCACTAAGAAGGGTATTATGTTTGGTGAGAAAAACTGCCTGTAGTTTTTCCTGTATCCGAGGAATTAAATGAAGTGTGTGATGAGGCGTGGGTTTCCCCCGATAAAAAACTGATAATTCCTAAAAGGTTATTGGCATCGTACCCTTTCCCGCCAGAGGATAGGGCACGTTGGGAAACACCCCCTAGGGTGGATAAAGCGCTCACACGCTTGTCTAAACAGGTAGCACTACCCTCTCCTGATACGGCCGCCCTAAAGGAACCTGCCGATAGAAAGCTGGAGAATATCCTAAAATGTATATACTCTCACACGGGTGTTATACTGCGACCAGCAATAGCCTCAGCCTGGATGTGCAGTGCGGGCCTGGCGTGGTCGGATTCCATGACTGAAAATATTGATACCCTTGATAGGGACAGTATATTATTGACTATAGAGCATTTGAAGAATGCATTTCTATATATGCGTGATGCACAGAGGGATATTTGCCGACTGGCATCAAGAGTTAGCGCGCTGTCCATTTCTGCAAGAAGAGGTTTATGGACGCGGCAGTGGTCAGGTGATGCGGATTCTAAAAGGCACATGGAAGTATTGCCGTATAAAGGGGAGGAGTTATTTGGGGTAGGTCTATCAGACCTGGTAGCCACGGCAACTGCTGGAAAATCCAAATTTTTACCCCAGGTAGCTTCTCAACCTAAGAAGACGCCATATTATCAGGCGCAGTCCTTTCGGCCCCATAAGGGCAAGCGGGCAAAAGGCGCCTCATTTCTGCCCCGTGGCAGAGGGAGAGGAAAAAGGCTGCAACAAACAGCCAGTTCCCAGGAACAAAAGCCCTCTCCCGCCTCCGCAAAGTCCTCAGCATGACGCTGGGGCTTGACAAGCGGACTCAGGCACGGTGGGGGCCCGTCTCAAGAAGTTCAGTGCGCAGTGGGCCCACTCGCAAGTGGACCCCTCGATCCTTCAGGTGGTATCTCAGGGGTACAAATTGGAATTCGAGACGTCTCCCCCTCGCCGTTTTCTAAAGTCTGCTTTACCGACGTCTCCCTCAGACAGGGAGGCAGTATTGGAAGCCATTCACAAGCTGTATTCCCAGCAGGTGATAATCAAGGTACCCCTCCTACAACAGGGAAAGGGGTACTATTCCACACTATTTGTGGTACCGAAGCCGGACGGCTCGGTGAGACCAATTTTAAACCTGAAATCCTTGAACACTTACATACAAAGGTTCAAATTCAAGATGGAGTCACTCAGAGCAGTGATTGCAAACCTGGAAGAAGGGGACTATATGGTGTCTCTGGACATCAAAGATGCTTACCTACACGTCCCAATTTACCCTTCTCACCAAGGGTACCTCAGGTTTGTGGTACAGAACTGTCATTTTCAGTTTCAGACGCTGCCGTTTGGATTGTCCACGGCACCCCGGGTCTTTACCAAGGTAATGGCCGAAATGATGATACTCCTTCGAAGGAAGGGAGTTTTAGTTATCCCTTACTTGGACGATCTCCTGATAAGGGCAAGATCCAGGGAACAGTTGGAAGTCGGGTTAGCACTATCTCAGATAGTGCTGCGCCAGCACGGTTGGATTCTCAATATTCCAAAATCGCAGCTGATCCCGACGACACGACTTCTATTCCTAGGGATGATCCTGGACACAGTCCAGAAAAAGGTGTTTCTCCCGGAGGAGAAAGCCAGGGAGTTATCCGAACTAGTCAGAAAGCTCCTAAAACCAGGCCAAGTCTCAGTGCATCAATGCACAAGGGTTCTGGGAAAAATGGTGGCTTCTTACGAAGCAATCCCATTCGGCAGATTCCACGCAAGAACCTTCCAGTGGGAACTGCTAGACAAATGGTCCGGGTCGCATCTTCAGATGCATCAGCGGATAATCTTGTCTCCAAGGACAAGAGTGTCTCTCCTGTGGTGGTTGCAGAGTGCTCATCTTCTAGAGGGCTGCAGATTCGGCATTCAGGACTGGGTCCTGGTGACCACGGATGCCAGCCTGAGAGGCTGGGGAGCAGTCACACAGGAAGAAATTTCCAGGGCTTGTGGTCAAGCCTGGAGACATCACTTCACATAAATATCCTGGAGCTAAGAGCCATCTACAATGCTCTGAGCCTAGCAAGACCTCTGCTTCAAGGTCAGCCGGTGCTGATCCAGTCGGACAACATCACGGCAGTCGCCCACGTAAACAGACAGGGCGGCACAAGAAGCAGGAGGGCAATGACAGAAGTTGCAAGGATTCTTCGCTGGGCAGAAAATCATGTGTTAGCACTGTCAGCAGTGTTCATTCCGGGAGTGGACAACTGGGAAGCAGACTTCCTCAGCAACCACGACCTCCACCCGGGGGAGTGGGGACTTCACCCTGAAGTCTTCCACATGATTGTGAACCGTTGGGAAAAACCAAAGGTGGACATGATGGCGCCCCGCCTCAACAAAAAACTAGACAGGTATTGCGCCAGGTCGAGGGACCCTCAGGCAATAGCTGTAGACGCTCTGGTAACACCATGGGTGTACCAGTCAGTGTATGTGTTCCCTCCTCTGCCTCTCATACCCAAGGTACTGAGGATCATAAGAAGGAGAGGAGTAAGGACTATACTCGTGGCTCCGGATTGGCCAAGAAGGACTTGGTACCCGGAACTTCAGGAGATGCTCACAGAGAACCCGTGGCCTCTACCTCTAAGAAAGGACCTGCTCCAGCAGGGACCCTGTCTGTTCCAAGACTTACCGCGGCTGCGTTTGACGGCATGGCGGTTGAACGCCGGATCCTGAAGGAAAAAGGCATTCCGGATGAAGTCATCCCTACCCTGATCAAAGCCAGGAAGGATGTAACTGTACAACATTATCACCGTATTTGGCGTAAATATGTTGCGTGGTGCGAGGCCAGGAAGGCCCCTACAGAGGAATTTCAACTGGGTCGTTTCCTGCATTTCCTGCAAACAGGACTGTCTATGGGCCTAAAATTAGGGTCCATTAAGGTTCAAATTTCGGCCCTGTCGATTTTCTTCCAAAAAGAACTGGCTTCAGTTCCTGAAGTACAGACGTTTGTCAAGGGGGTACTGCATATACAGCCTCCTTTTGTGCCTCCAGTGGCACCTTGGGATCTCAATGTAGTTTTGGGATTCCTAAAATCACATTGGTTTGAACCACTTTCCACTGTGGACTTAAAATATCTCACATGGAAGGTGGTAATGCTGTTAGCCCTGGCTTCAGCCAGGCGTGTCTCAGAATTGGCGGCTTTATCCTATAAAAGCCCTTACCTAATTTTTCATACGGACAGGGCAGAATTGAGGACTCGTCCTCAATTTCTCCCTAAGGTGGTTTCAGCATTTCACTTGAACCAGCCTATTGTGGTGCCTGCGGCTACTAGGGACTTGGAGGACTCCAAGTTGCTGGACGTAGTCAGGGCCCTGAAAATTATATTTCTCTGACGTCCTAGTGGATGCTGGGACTCCGTCAGGACCATGGGGAATAGCGGCTCCGCAGGAGACAGGGCACAAAATTTAAAAGTTTGACCACTAGGTGGTGTGTACTGGCTCCTCCCCCTATGACCCTCCTCCAAGCCTCAGTTAGGTTTTTGTGCCCGTCCGAGCAGGGTGCAATCTAGGTGGCTCTCCTAAAGAGCTGCTTAGAAAAAGTTTGTTAGGTTTTTTATTTTCAGTGAGTCCTGCTGGCAACAGGCTCACTGCAACGAGGGACTTAGGGGAGAAGAAGTGAACTCACCTGCGTGCAGGATGGATTTGCTTCTTAGGCTACTGGACACTAGCTCCAGAGGGACGATCACAGGTACAGCCTGGATGGGTCACCGGAGCCGCGCCGCCGACCCCCTTGCAGATGCCGAATAGAGAAGAGGTCCAGAAACCGGCGGCAGAAGACGTCTCAGTCTTCATGAGGTAGCGCACAGCACTGCAGCTGTGCGCCATTGCTCTCCGCACACTTCACACCAGCGGTCACTGAGGGTGCAGGGCGCTGGGGGGGGGCGCCCTGGGCAGCAATGTAATATACCTATTCTGGCTAAAATATATCACATATAGCCCCTGGGGCTATATGGATGTATTTAACCCCTGCCAGGTTCCAAAAAAAACGGGAGAAGAAGCCCGCCGAAAAGGGGGCGGGGCCTATTCTCCTCAGCACACAGCGCCATTTTCCTGCCCAGCTCCGCTGCGAGGAAGGCTCCCAGGACTCTCCCCTGCACTGCACTACAGAAACAGGGTAAAAACAGAGAGGGGGGGCACTTATTGGCGATATTTATAATATTTGACTGCTATAAAGGGAACACACTTATTAAGGTTGTCCCTATATATATTTATAGCGCTTGGGTGTGTGCTGGCAAACTCTCCCTCTGTCTCCCCAAAGGGCTAGTGGGGTCCTGTCTTCTATCAGAGCATTCCCTGTGTGTCTGCTGTGTGTCGGTACGTGTGTGTCGACATGTATGAGGACGATGTTGGCGTGGAGGCGGAGCAATTGCCTGTAATGGTGATGTCACCCCCTAGGGAGTCGACACCAGAATGGATGGCTTTGTTTATGGAATTACGGGATAGTGTCAGCACGCTACAAAAGTCGGTTGACGACATGAGACAGCCGGCAAACCAGTTAGTACCTGTCCAGGCGTCTCAGACACCGTCAGGGGCTGTAAAACGCCCTTTACCTCAGTCGGTCGACACAGACCCAGACACTGACACTGAATCCAGTGTCGACGGTGAAGAAACAAACGTATTTTCTAGTAGGGCCACACGTTATATGATCACGGCAATGAAGGAGGCTTTGCATATCTCTGATACTGCAAGTACCACAAAAAGGGGTATTATGTGGGGTGTGAAAAAACTACCGATAGTTTTTCCTGAATCAGAGGAACTGAATGAAGTGTGTGATGAAGCGTGGGTTACCCCAGATAGAAAAATGCTAATTTCAAAGAAGTTATTGGCATTATACCCTTTCCCGCCAGAGGTTAGGGCGCTCTGGGAAACACCTCCTAGGGTGGATAAGGCGCTCACACGCTTATCAAAGCAAGTGGCGTTACCGTCTCCTGATACGGCCGCCCTCAAGGATCCAGCTGATAGGAGGCTGGAGAATACATTAAAAAGTATATACACACATACGGGTGTTGTACTGAGACCAGCAATCGCCTCAGCCTGGATGTGCAGTGCTGGCGTGGCTTGGTCGGAGTCACTGTCTGAAAATATTGATACCCTGGATAGGGACAGTATTTTACTGACTATAGAGCAGTTAAAGGATGCATTTCTTTATATGCGAGATGCACAGAGAGATATTTGCACTCTGGCATGAAGAGTAAGTGCGATGTCCATATCTGCCAGAAGAAGTTTATGGACGCGCCAGTGGTCAGGTGATGCGGATTCCAAACGACATATGGAAGTATTGCCGTATAAGGGGGAGGAATTATTTGGGGTCGGTCTATCGGATCTGGTGGCCACGGCAACGGCCGGAAAATCCACCTTTTTACCCCAGGTCACCTCCCAGCAGAAAAAGCCGCAGGCTTTTCAGCCGCAGTCCTTTCGTTCCTATAAGAACAAACGAGCAAAAGGACATTCCTATTTGCCCCGAGGCAAAGGAAAGGGTAAGAGACTGCAACAAGCAGCTCCTTCCCAGGAGCAGAAGCCCTCCCCGGCTTCTACAAAGGCGTCAGCATGACGCTGGGACCTTACAAGCAGACTCAGGGGCGGTGGGGGGTCGCCTCAAACATTTCAACGCACAGTGGGCTCACTCGCAGGTGGACCCCTGGATCCTGCAGGTAGTATCTCAGGGTTACAGGTTGGAATTCGAGAAGTCCCCTCCTCGCCGTTTCCTAAAGTCTGCTTTGCCAACGTCTCCCTCCGACAGGGCGACGGTATTGGAGGCCATTCACAAGCTGTATTCTCAGCAGGTGATAGTCAAGGTACCCCTCCTACAACAGGGACAGGGGTATTACTCCACGCTATTTGTGGTACCGAAGCCGGACGGCTCGGTAAGACCGATTCTAAATCTAAACTCTCTGAACCTGTACATACAAAAATTCAAGTTCAAGATGGAGTCACTCAAAGCAGTGATAGCGAATCTGGAAGAAGGGGATTTTATGGTGTCCTTGGACATCAAGGATGCTTACCTTCATGTTCCAATTTGTCCTTCACACCAAGGGTACCTCAGGTTCGTGGTCCAAAACTGTCATTATCAGTTTCAGACGCTGCCGTTTGGATTGTCCACGGCACCCCGAGTCTTTACCAAGGTAATGGCCGAAATGATGATCCTTCTTCGAAGAGAAGGCGTCTTAATTATCCCTTACTTGGACGATCTCCTGATAAGGGCAAGATCCAGAGAACAGCTGGAGGTCGGAGTAGCACTAACCCAAGTAGTGCTCCAACAACACGGGTGGATTCTGAATTTTCCAAAATCCCAACTGATCCCGACGACACGTCTGTTGTTCCTAGGGATGATTCTGGACACTGTTCAGAAAAAGGTATTTCTTCCGGAGGAGAAAGCCAGGGAGTTATCCGATCTAGTCAGGAACCTCCTAAAACCAGGAAAAGTATCTGTGCATCAATGCACAAGAGTCCTGGGAAAAATGGTAGCTTCTTACGAAGCGATTCCATTCGGCAGATTCCATGCATGAACTTTTCAGTGGGATCTGCTGGACAAATGGTCCGGATCGCATCTGCAGATGCATCAGCGGATAAAATTGTCCACAAGGACAAGAGTGTCTCTGCTATGGTGGTTGCAGAGTGCTCATCTGTTAGAGGGCCGCAGATTCGGCATACAGAACTGGGTCCTAGTGACCACGGATGCCAGCCTGAGAGGCTGGGGAGCGGTCACACAGGGAAGAAACTTCCAGGGCGTGTGGTCAAGCCTGGAGACGTCTCTTCACATAAATATACTGGAGCTAAGAGCAATCTACAATGCTCTAAGCCTGGCAAAACCTCTGCTTCAGGGTCAGCCGGTGTTGATTCAGTCGGACAACATCACTGCAGTCGCCCACGTAAACAGACAGGGCGGCACAAGAAGCAGGAGGGCAATGGCAGAAGCTGCAAGGATTCTCCGCTGGGCAGAAAATCATGTGTTAGCACTGTCAGCTGTGTTCATCCCGGGAGTGGACAACTGGGAAGCAGACTTCCTCAGCAGACACGATCTGCACCCGGGAGAGTGGGGACTTCATCCAGAAGTCTTCCACATGATTGTGGTCCATTGGGAAAGACCAATGGTGGACATGATGGCGTCCCGCCTCAACAAAAAACTGGACAGGTATTGCGCCAGGTCAAGAGACCCTCAGGCAATAGCTGTAGACGCTCTGGTAACACCATGGGTGTACCAGTCAATGAATGTGTTTCCTCCTCTGCCTCTCATACCAAAAGTACTGAGAATTATACGGCAAAGGGGAGTAAGAACGATACTCGTGGCTCCGGATTGGCCAAGAAGAACTTGGTACCCGGAACTTCAGGAGATGCTCACGGAAGATCCGTGGCCTCTACCTCTAAAACGGGACCTGCTTCAGCAGGGACCGTGTCTATTCCAAGACTTACCGCGGCTGCGTTTGACGGCATGGCGGTTGAACGCCGAATCCTAAGGGAAAAAGGCATTCCGGAAGAGGTCATCCCTACCCTGGTAAAAGCCAGGAAGGAGGTGACTGCACAACATTATCACCGCATTTGGAGAAAATATGTTGCGTGGTGTGAGGCCAGGAAGGCCCCGACGGAGGAATTTCAACTGGGTCGATTCCTACATTTCCTGCAAACAGGATTGTCTATGGGCCTCAAATTAGGGTCCATTAAGGTTCAAATTTCGGCCCTGTCGATTTTCTTCCAGAAAGAATTGGCTTCAGTTCCTGAAGTCCAGACTTTTGTAAAAGGAGTACTACATATACAGCCCCCGGTTGTGCCCCCAGTGGCACCGTGGGATCTTAATGTAGTTTTGGATTTTCTCAAATCCCATTGGTTTGAGCCACTCAAATCGGTGGATTTGAAATATCTTACATGGAAAGTAACCATGCTACTGGCCCTGGCTTCAGCCAGGAGAGTGTCAGAATTGGCGGCTTTATCGTATAAAAGCCCATATCTGATTTTCCATTCGGACAGGGCAGAACTGCGGACGCGTCCTCACTTTCTGCCTAAGGTGGTTTCAGCGTTTCACCTGAACCAGCCTATTGTGGTGCCTGCGGCTACTAGCGATTTGGAGGATTCCAAGTTGCTGGACGTTGTCAGAGCATTGAAAATATATATTTCAAGGACGGCTGGAGTCAGAAAATCTGACTCGCTGTTTATACTGTATGCACCCAACAAGCTGGGTGCTCCTGCTTCTAAGCAGACGATTGCTCGTTGGATTTGTAGCACAATTCAACTTGCACATTCTGTGGCAGGCCTGCCACAGCCTAAATCTGTCAAGGCCCATTCCACAAGGAAGGTGGGCTCATCTTGGGCGGCTGCCCGAGGGGTCTCGGCATTACAACTCTGCCGAGCAGCTACGTGGTCAGGGGAGAACACGTTTGTAAAATTCTACAAATTTGATACCCTGGCTAAGGAGGACCTGGAGTTCTCTCATTCGGTGCTGCAGAGTCATCCGCACTCTCCCGCCCGTTTGGGAGCTTTGGTATAATCCCCATGGTCCTGACGGAGTCCCAGCATCCACTAGGACGTCAGAGAAAATAAGAATTTACTTACCGATAAATCTATTTCTCGTAGTCCGTAGTGGATGCTGGGCGCCCATCCCAAGTGCGGATTGTCTGCAATACTTGTACATAGTTATTGTTACAAAAAAATCGGGTTGTTATTGTTGTGAGCCGTCTGTTCAGAGGCTCCTACGTTTGTCATACTGTTAACTGGGTTCAGATCACAAGTTGTACGGTGTGATTGGTGTGGCTGGTATGAGTCTTACCCGGGTTTCAAAATCCTTCCTTATTGTGTACGCTCGTCCGGGCACAGTATCCTAACTGAGGCTTGGAGGAGGGTCATAGGGGGAGGAGCCAGTACACACCACCTAGTGGTCAAACTTTAAAATTTTGTGCCCTGTCTCCTGCGGAGCCGCTATTCCCCATGGTCCTGACGGAGTCCCAGCATCCACTACGGACTACGAGAAATAGATTTATCGGTTAGTAAAATCTTATTGTTTCCAGGACGGCTGGAGTCAGAAAATCTGACTCGCTGTTTATCCTGTATGCACCCAACAAGCTGGGTGCTCCTGCTTCTAAGCAGACTATGCTCGTTGGATTTGTAGTACAATTCAGCTTGCACATTCTGTGGCAGGCCTGCCACAGCCAAAATCTGTAAAAGCCCATTCCACAAGGAAAGTGGGCTCATCTTGGGCGGCTGCCCGAGGGGTCTCGGCTTTACAACTTTGCCGAGCAGCTACTTGGTCAGGGGCAAACACGTTTGCTAAATTCTACAAATTTGATACCCTGGCTGAGGAGGACCTGGAGTTCTCTCATTCGGTGCTGCAGAGTCATCCGCACTCTCCCGCCCGTTTGGGAGCTTTGGTATAATCCCCATGGTCCTTACGGAGTTCCCAGCATCCACTACGGACTACGAGAAATAGAATTATCGGTAAGTAAATTCTTATTTTACTGGTAAGTAAAATTTTATTTTTTATAGACTTACTATGTTTCTGCTGCGGGGTACACTGGGCTCCACAAGTCTGGACAATTGGGTGTAGAGTAGGATCTTGATCCGAGGCACCTACAGTCTCAAAGCTTTGACTGAATGTCCTCACTTCCGTCTCAGATGCTACCACGAGGGTACTCGGTCGCAGCTAGATGCTGCGGTTGTGTACACTACAGATCCCGCCTAGACCGAATCACAGGCCTTGGTGTCTGCATACACGTGGAAGTCATTGGGGTATATGCAATAGCGGGCGAAATCGCGGCAATTATCGCCGTTTTTTCAATTCGACCAAATTCGCCAGGTGAATTCCGGAAGGTGGCTTCCGGAATTCACCATATACAATGAAAAACGGATTCGCCAGAGTCGCGGGCGAAAATCGGCCGATTTTGCGGATTTTACCGCGATTTTAAAAAACGGGAAAAAACGGGGAAAAACCCGAAAAAAAAATGGCGTGGGGTCCCCCCTCCAAAGCATAACCAGCCTCGGGCTCATTGAGCTGGTCCTGGTTCTAAAAATGCGGGGAAAAAATTGACAGGGGATCCCCCGTATTTTTAAAACCAGCACCGGGCTCTGCGCCTGATGCTGGTGCCAAAAATACGGGGGACAAAACGAGTAGGGGTCCCCCGTATTTTTAACACCAGCATCGGGCTCCACTAGCTGGACAGATAATGCCACAGCCGGGGGTCACTTTTATACAGTGCCCTGCGGCCGTGGCATCAAATATCCAACTAGTCACCCCTGGCCGGGGAACCCTGGGGGAATGGGGACCCCTTCAATCAAGGGGTCCCCCCCCCCCAGCCACCCAAGGGCCAGGGGTGAAGCCCGAGGCTGTCCCCCCCCCCATCCAATGGGCTGCGGATGGGGGGGCTGATAGCCTTTGTGTTCAAAAAAAAAGATATTGTTTTTTCCATTAGTACTACAAGTCCCAGCAAGCCTCCCCTGCAAGCTGGTACTTGGAGAACCACAAGTACCAGCATGCGGGAGAAAAACGGGCCCGCTGGTACCTGTAGTTCTAATGGGAAAAAAATACCCAAATAAAAACAGGACACAGACACCGTCGACAGTAAAACTTTATTACACACTGCCGACACACACATACTTACCTATGTTCACACGCCGACATCGGTCCTCTTCTCCATGTAGAATCCCGGGGTACCTGAAAATAAAAGATCAATTATACTCACCTCAACAGGCTCCAGAGATAAATCCACGGACTTGGCAAAAAAAGAAAGCGCATTTACCCGCACCAAAAACGGACTGAAAGGTGTCCCATGCCGACACATGGGACACCTATCCACGATTAAGATCTGTCAGTGACAGTTGTCACTGACAGGTCTCTAAGCCAATCAGGAAGCGCAACTTCGTTGCGCTAACCTGATTGGCTGATCGCTGTGACAGCGCATCGCACAGCTCCCTCCATTATATTCAATGGTGGGAACTTAGCGGCTAGCGGTGAGGTCACCCGCCGGTCAGCGGTGACCGGCGGGTGACCCCACCGCTAGCCGCTAAGTTCCCACCATTGAAAGTAATGGAGGGAGCTGTGCGAGGCGCTGTCAGAGTACAGACGGCGTCCAGCCAATCAGATGAGCGCCACGGCAGTAGCGCTTCCTGATTGGCTGAAGGGACATCAGTGACAGGAGTCACGTGATGTCCCGGCATTCGGGGAGAGGGGTCCCATGTGTCAGCATGGGACCCCTTTCGGTCCGCAGGTCCGGTTGTTCGTTTTCTTTTTTTGCCAAGTCCGTGGATTTATCTCTGGAGCCTGTTGAGGTGAGTATAATTGATCTTTTATTTTCAGGTACCCCGGGATTCTACATGGAGAAGAGGACCGATGTCGGCGTGTGAACATAGGTAAGTATGTGTGTGTCGGCAGTGTGTAATAAAGTTTTACTGTCGACGGTGTCTGTGTCCTGTTTTTATTTGGGTATTTTTCCCCCATTAGAACTACAGGTACCAGCGGGCCCGTTTTTCTCCCGCATGCTGGTACTTGTGGTTCTCCAAGTACCAGCTTGCAGGGGAGGCTTGCTGGGACTTGTAGTACTAATGGAAAAAACAATATCTTTTTTTTTTAACACAAAGGCTATCAGCCCCCCCATCCGCAGCCCATTGGATGGGGGGGGACAGCCTCGGGCTTCACCCCTGGCCCTTGGGTGGCTGGGGGGGGGGGACCCCTTGATTGAAGGGGTCCCCATTCCCCCAGGGTTCCCCGGCCAGGGGTGACTAGTTGGATATTTGATGCCACGGCCGCAGGGCACTGTATAAAAGTGACCCCCGGCTGTGGCATTATCTGTCCAGCTAGTGGAGCCCGATGCTGGTGTTAAAAATACGGGGGACCCCTACTCGTTTTGTCCCCCGTATTTTTGGCACCAGCATCAGGCGCAGAGCCCGGTGCTGGTTTTAAAAATACGGGGGATCCCCTGTCAATTTTTTCCCCGCATTTTTAGAACCAGGACCAGCTCAATGAGCCCGAGGCTGGTTATGCTTTGGAGGGGGGACCCCACGCCATTTTTTTCCCTGATTTTACCGTTCCAGCAATAAAAAAATAAATAAAAAAAAAAAAATATTATTTTAAAAAATATATAAATAATATTTGTGCCTCCCCCAAAAAAAAAAAAAAAACCTAATCCCTTCTAATATAAATAGATCTGCTATTCCTAAAAAAAAAAACACAAAAAAAAACATGTTTAAATTTTTTTTATTTGTTTTCACCCTCCAAAGTGTGGCGGAGTGAAAATCGCGAATTTGCTGTCTAAAAGCACTGCAGGCGAATTTCCAAACTTGAATTGAATATGCTGGAGGCGAATTGCAGCATCTGTACCATTGCAGAAAAGGCGAATTCGGAAAAAGGCGAATTGAGAAAAGGCGAATTTTGACGGGCCGTTTTTTTGCGAAAAATGACTGCACTGCATAGGCGAATTGATTTTTGGAGGCGAAAACGGCCCGGAATTCGCCTATTTTGCCAATTCGCCCGCTATTGCATATACCCCATTGAGCGTCTGTGTCAGTCAGTGAGCGACTGTCTTTCATCAGTTATCAGGAGCGGTAGTGTACATCAGTAGCATCTGAATCCACTCAGCGTCTTGCGAGCGTATTTGCTTGGATATGGAAGTGTGGTGAGTCTCCCTGTATCCCGCTCTATGGAGGAAGGGTATACCGTACTAAAAATTCTCTCTACTTGTTAGTATGAATTGTTAATTTTAGTACATATTGCATATGAGATCTGTATAATTACTGTTGTTTCTGCATGTTATGTTTGAAAAAAGCCAGTTAAAAACAGAAGTACAATTTTTCTACTTGTAAGTCATTATGGGGGTTGTATTCTCATATGATAGTGTTTAATGCCTTAACATGTGACTGACTGCTAGTATGTGTGCTGACTTTTCTATGTTGTCAGTCCCGTTCTGACCTTCAATTCAGGTGCACGGTTGTGGTCAGATTGATCTCACTTCTATATATCCATATATAGGTGAATTTCAGTCACAAATTGTGTAGTCATTAATAGATTATTACGATGTCTGTGAGCGGCAAAAGTGACTAGGAGAATTTATCAGGCACTCCTACATCCCTAACATGCTTATCTAGTAAAACAGGGTTAATTGGTATGGACCGATTGGTCTCTTATGAGGGGTTGTGTGCGAACTGTTTTGCTTTTCAGCAAAGTAAAAAACAAGAGTTGGTTAAACCACCAACAGAGCCACCATGGAATATGTTCGCAAAGACTTTATCTTCAATAGCGGACAGGTTAACTCTGGTAGCACCACCTCAGGGGTTAGGTTACACTATTAACCCATACATGCAGCTCCCTTCCTACGGCTTGGTTCTAGTAGCCTCTACAAGTAACCAAGGGACAGGTAAGACTAAGACAGATGCGTCTATGCGGCAGACTACACAAGATGATACAACAGATGATGATACAGTATATTCAAATACACCGTATGATGATCAGTCGCAGAGTGTTAGTTCAGAGGATGTAGCTGAACTTATTGAGGCTGTGAAGGCTGTTCTCTCTTTGGAAGAGCCAGCCAAGACCGTGTCAAAATCTAAAGCACTTGTGTTTAAACAAACAAAAGCAGTTAAAGCTGAATTCCCATAGTCAGATGGGCTGACGGAAATGATGGCAGAATCTTGGGCGACGCCCAGTAAAGTATAAGATTCAGAAAAGATGGAATTCTTATTATCCATTTCCAGCTGCGGATTGTTCAAAAAAGTTCCTCCAAAAGTAGATGCACATGTACTGCGACTTGTGCATAAATCTGCTTTACCACTGTCATCTACCTCACTAAATGATGTCACAGACAGAAGGGTAGATAGCTTCTTGAAAAATGTATTTTCTCTCGCAGGAGCAGTGGGTAAGACCTGCTATGGCTTCGGCCTGGATAGCAAAGGCAATGGGCGAATGGATAGAGGAACTAGAGAATGGCCTCTCTTCTCCTAATAGGGAGCAAGAGTATCATTTAAGCCGTTTAAGACAATCTGCCCAATACTTGGAAGACGCAGCAATTGACATGGGTAAAATCGCTTCTAGAGCATCAGCCTTGACGGTAGTCGCTCATAGAGCAATTTGGCTGCGTACTTGGAAAGCAGATGCAGAATCCAAGAAGGAATTGGAAGCATTACTTTTCATTGGTAATATATTGTTTGGGAAACGATTGTCAGACATTCTAGAATCGGAAGCTTAGTCGAAGAAGGTCAGATTTCCGACTAGTTATAACCCTAAGTATAGGGGTTCAAAGTTTCGGCCATTTCGATGGCAAAGCAAAGGCTAAGGAGGAGTCTAAGCAACCCCAGTTCAAAACCAGGGGTAGGAAGCAGTGGGCTACCAAAAAGCCAGCTTCCAAGTCTGAAGAGAAACAATCAGCCTGAAGAAACGGGCCTTCGCCTGGAGGATTCCAGATTTTGGGGGCCGACTCCTTCGTTTTGCACATATATGGCCACAGTCGACAACAGATGCCTGGGTGCAGGTGGTGGTTGTATCTCAGGGGTATGGGTTTCCATTCAGGAGGCAGCCTCCTCAAAGATTTTTTTTGCACCAGCCTGTCTCGTATAGAGTCGAAGGCCAATGCCCTGCAAGAAGCAGTCCAATAATTACTGCAATCAGGTCTGTTTGTCCCAGTACCGCCATCACAAAGAGGACAGGGGTTTTACTCCAATCTATTTCTGATCCAGAAGCCAAATGGGTCATTTCGACCAATTCTCAGTCTGAAAATGTTAAACAAATACATTTGGATCCCAAGTTTCCACATGGAGACATTACGCTCCATAATGTTGGCTATGGAACCGGGAGATTACATGGTATCTCTGGATGTACAGGATACTTACCTACATGTGCCTGTAGCACTGTCTCATCAGTGTTACCTCAGGTTCGCCATCCTCCAGGAACATTTTCAGTTCCAAGCTTTGCCCTTCGGGCTAGAAACAGCACCCAGGGTGTTTACCAAAATTATGGTGGTTATGGCAGCTTGTCTTCGCAAGCAGGGGATAAGAATATTCCCATACCTCGACGACCTGTTAATCCTAGCACATTCGCAGGAGATGCTTTTAAGCCATCTTCAACAGACAATAGTTTGTTTTACAGAGACACGGGTGGCTCATAAATTGGGAAAAGTAGTCTCTGAATCCGTCACAGTGGATGGTTCATTTGGGGGCCATATTGGATTCAGACCTACAGAAAGTTCTCTTACCAGAGAAAAAGATAGTCAAGGTGCAGGTCATGACTCAGGAAGCGTTGCACGCCCAGACAATGTCAGTCCATGCAGCAATGCGACTGTTGGGTCTGATGGAATCAACCTTCGACATGGTGGAATATGCGCAATTCCACTCCAGACCATTTACAGCACCTTATTCTGACCAAATGGAACGGAAATCATCAGACGATAAAAAAGCAGCAATACAAAGGAATATAACCAGGCGCTAATACATCATCACCATATTCTGATGATCGAATTACTGGTATTAAAAATTATATACAAATAATACTGCAATTACTGTGTACTCAAGCTGCAGGAGAGAGCTTGACTTGGGGTAAATCAAGTCAAAAAGAACCGGCACTTTATAGTCTCCGGTAACACTAGAACACTGAACTAATCCCCTCTTGCGCTATAAATAGTATGATATGGCTCAAAGTTCAATGAAAACAAATGAATAATTTCATATATTCTATATATATTTTTTAATACTTATATATATATATATATATATATATATATACACTTTACAATAAACTATTAGACCGGTCAAATAAAATCACTAACAAATATATTGCCTAGCTGTAGGAGGTGGATCTTAGATAAACTCTGTGCACAGAGTATTTTTAAAAATAAAATAAAAATCAGTCCATGTATTGGATTAAAAATCAATTAACCAGCTATAATTCGCACCCATATAGTAGATAACATATTTGTACGTTGTTATATATTGGAATTTCTCAATATGTTGCCACTTAGCAAAGAAGATGGTATTGTGCAAAATGACCGCTCCACACTGGAGCCTTACGTGTAGCTTGCACCAGTAGTTGTAACACGGGAGAGTCCAATGACAAAAGAGACGGTCTCGGGCTGCGGGAACGGCGCTTCACTGGCGCCTGCTGTGCTGATTAATTACCCGACTTCCAAGCTCTATGAGTCCACGCCTCCAAGTGCCGTATGCAGACACCACAGTCACGGCTGTATTATCCCGATCTCCGTTTAGTCCATGAATAATACCGCTGGATGATGGTATATTGCGGGGGTGCAAATAAGCTGGTACAAGGGTCCAAAATGTCTGCTTCTGACGCGTTTCGCTCCTCTTATGGGGGCTTCCTCAAAGAATGAGCTCCAAATACTCCAGAACCCTTTTTAAAGGAGAGATCTTAGCTCCTATTGGTGTTTCCATTAATGAGTATATAAAACACCTGTTTCAACGTTTACCTAATTCCACCTCCTGATCCAACCTCCTTATAGACATCATTCAATTTATAACAAGAAATTCTGAATACCATTCTACTAAAAGAATAATACAGAATAATATGTACAAATATAAATATAGTTACAGTTATACATACATGCCCGCTTGTCCATAATATCTTTTATACTGTGTATTCAATTAATTCCTAAACAGTTATAAAATCAAATTTAAAAAGCCAAATATATAAATATGTATACACACAAAACCTGCACTTATATTAACAGTCCAACGTATGAATTGAACCGAGTACCCTATCTCTCGTAGTCCGATACTCTACCGCTTATCCATCCTTAGCCTCTAAAGACATGTTTGATCTTAATACTACAAGTGATTTAGAGCGTACAACATTATCACAAGTGCATAATTATGCGTAACAGGTGAGGTTTCCATCCTCGATAAGCAGGTTTTTCAAAATAGACCTCATGTGTTATTCATAATCTCAACTCTAAAATGGAAAAATATCTATTACCGCAATACATATTAGTATTGGTCTACGGATACCATCATTAGACTCTAATTTGCCAATCCATAAATCGAACTTGTAATTCCACCTTCCCCAAACGGTTGGTCTACCGTTCCCCTATCGGCAGCTCTTGTATCCAGAATGTTCAATTTCTATAATACATTCATTTTCCCCATATATTTCTTTTTCAAGTAGATTGTAGTAAATATGCTGATTAGCTGATACTTGTTTTTAATTTTAATTGGTTTTACATATTCATTCTTTATCAATATTTATTATTATTTTTATTAAATTCATATTTATTTGTGATTATTATTTATTATACAACTTCATATTATCTTCTTTAATTAACACAGTGAAAAATATATAATCGACAAAACAATACCAGGAATATTGGTATTCCTATATACATATTAATCTCAAAATGGAACACTAACTATATGTGTCGAACTAAACTAAATCCCCCCCATATTTATGTTACTGTGTTAGAACCACTCCCACCCACCCCTCCCCTCCCACCCGCCACTGGAACATCACACAAAAGTATATGGCTGTAAGACAACCTCACAAAATCTGCATATTAAACCACACCCCACAGATGGTTTCATGCAAACGATTCAAACTCAATGCTCTCATTGAGTCCTTGAGGTGATATAGTTCTCAACTGAAAAATCCATAATGATTCCTTCCTACATAAATTCCGAAAACGGTCTCCCCCTCTAATTGTCCCCTTCACATGAACTCCTGTAACTCTAAGACCTTTCGTGGAAAAGGAAAATGTCTCACTTGTGGCTATATACTAAATAGGTCTAGTGAAATAGAATCATTCATTACGAAAGAGAGATTTACTATACAAGAATTTATCAATTGTGACACTACATATTGTATTTACGTGCTGCAGTGCCCATGTGGCTTGCAGTACGTGGGTAGGACTACCCGTTCATTAAAAACCAGGTTCAGGGAGCATCGTCTCAATATTATGAAGGGTTTCAATAAACACAGTGTTTCTCGTCACTTCTGCTTGGTGCATCAATCCAATCCATTAGGTCTTAGAGTTACAGGAGTTCATCATGTGAAGGGGACAATTAGAGGGGGAGACCGTTTTCGGAATTTATGTAGGAAGGAATCATTATGGATTTTTCAGTTGAGAACTATATCACCTCAAGGACTCAATGAGAGCATTGAGTTTGAATCGTTTGCATGAAACCATCTGTGGGGTGTGGTTTAATATGCAGATTTTGTGAGGTTGTCTTACAGCCATATACTTTTGTGTGATGTTCCAGTGGCGGGTGGGAGGGGAGGGGTGGGTGGGAGTGGTTCTAACACAGTAACATAAATATGGGGGGGATTTAGTTTAGTTCGACACATATAGTTAGTGTTCCATTTTGAGATTAATATGTATATAGGAATACCAATATTCCTGGTATTGTTTTGTCGATTATATATTTTTCACTGTGTTAATTAAAGAAGATAATATGAAGTTGTATAATAAATAATAATCACAAATAAATATGAATTTAATAAAAATAATAATAAATATTGATAAAGAATGAATATGTAAAACCAATTAAAATTAAAAACAAGTATCAGCTAATCAGCATATTTACTACAATCTACTTGAAAAAGAAATATATGGGGAAAATGAATGTATTATAGAAATTGAACATTCTGGATACAAGAGCTGCCGATAGGGGAACGGTAGACCAACCGTTTGGGGAAGGTGGAATTACAAGTTCGATTTATGGATTGGCAAATTAGAGTCTAATGATGGTATCCGTAGACCAATACTAATATGTATTGCGGTAATAGATATTTTTCCATTTTAGAGTTGAGATTATGAATAACACATGAGGTCTATTTTGAAAAACCTGCTTATCGAGGATGGAAACCTCACCTGTTACGCATAATTATGCACTTGTGATAATGTTGTACGCTCTAAATCACTTGTAGTATTAAGATCAAACATGTCTATAGAGGCTAAGGATGGATAAGCGGTAGAGTATCGGACTACGAGAGATAGGGTACTCGGTTCAATTCATACGTTGGACTGTTAATATAAGTGCAGGTTTTGTGTGTATACATATTTATATATTTGGCTTTTTAAATTTGATTTTATAACTGTTTAGGAATTAATTGAATACACAGTATAAAAGATATTATGGACAAGCGGGCATGTATGTATAACTGTAACTATATTTATATTTATATTTGTACATATTATTCTGTATTATTCTTTTAGTAGAATGGTATTCAGAATTTCTTGTTATAAATTGAATGATGTCTATAAGGAGGTTGGATCAGGAGGTGGAATTAGGTAAACGTTGAAACAGGTGTTTTATATACTCATTAATGGAAACACCAATAGGAGCTAAGATCTCCTTTAAAAAGGGTTCTGGAGTATTTGGAGCTCATTCTTTGAGGAAGCCCCCATAAGAGGAGCGAAACGCGTCAGAAGCAGACATTTTGGACCCTTGTACCAGCTTATTTGCACCCCCGCAATATACCAGCATCCAGCGGTATTATTCATGGACTAAACGGAGATCGGGATAATACAGCCGTGACTGTGGTGTCTGCATACGGCACTTGGAGGCGTGGACTCATAGAGCTTGGAAGTCGGGTAATTAATCAGCACAGCAGGCGCCAGTGAAGCGCCGTTCCCGCAGCCCGAGACCGTCTCTTTTGTCATTGGACTCTCCCGTGTTACAACAACTGGTGCAAGCTACACGTAAGGCTCCAGTGTGGAGCGGTCATTTTGCACAATACCATCTTCTTTGCTAAGTGGCAACATATTGAGAAATTCCAATATATAACAACGTACAAATATGTTATCTACTATATGGGTGCGAATTATAGCTGGTTAATTGATTTTTAATCCAATACATGGACTGATTTTTATTTTATTTTTAAAAATACTCTGTGCACAGAGTTTATCTAAGATCCACCTCCTACAGCTAGGCAATATATTTGTTAGTGATTTTATTTGACCGGTCTAATAGTTTATTGTAAAGTGTATGTGTGTATATATATATATATATATATATATATATATATATATATATATATATATATATATATATATATATATATATATATATATATATATATATATATATATATATATATATATATATATATATATATATATATAATTATATGTATTAAAAAAATATATAGAATATATGAAATTATTCATTTGTTTTCATTGAACTTTGAGCCATATCATACTATTTATAGCGCAAGAGGGGATTAGTTCAGTGTTCTAGTGTTACCGGATAAAAAAGCAGATAAAGTTTCCAGTAAACATAAAAAGGTCTCTAGCGTGGTGGCTACAGACAGACCATTTAAACAAGGAGACCCTTTTGGATTAAAGAATGGCAAGTCCTGACAACAGATGCCAGTCTGCAAGGCTGGGGTGCGGTACTCGGAAGCCTGTGGTTCCAGGGAAGATGGACCGTAAGAGAAAGTCGCCTGCCAATAAATCTGTTGGAAATAAGGGCCATTTATATGGCCATGGTTCAGGCAAAGGACAGTCTGCAAGGAAGACTGGTCCAGATTCGCTCGGACAATGCGACAGCAGTAGCGTACCTCAATCATCAAGGAGGAACTCGCAGCGAAAGATTGATGGAGGAAGTAGCTCCCATTCTAAGATGGGCCGAACTCCATCTCCCAGCATTGTCAGCAGTGTTTGTCCCAGGTGTACTGAACTGGGAAGTGGATTTTCTCAGTCGACACACCATTCAGGAAACCGAATGGGCATTACACCCAGAAGTGTTTCAGACAATAGTGAACAGATGTGTTCTACCAGACATAGACCTCATGGCGTCTCGTCTAAAACAAAGTTCCGATGTACGGATCGAGAACAAAGGATCCTGGAGCGGTCCTTGTAGACCCACTTTCAGTAGAATGGAACTTTCATCTGGCGTATCCCTCCAATATCTGTTACCCAGAGTAGTGATAAAAATAAAGCAAGCAAAGGGAGCAATAATTCTAATAGCTCCAGCTTGGCCAAGGAGGCATTGGTACACAGATCTACTGAGAATGTCCGTGGAAGCACCGATACTGCTCCCTCAACGTCCAGATCTGCTAATGCAGGGTCCTTGTTGTCGCAGCCATCTTGATCGTCTATCTTTGACGGCGTGGCTGTTGAAACCTCTATCTTAGAAGCTAGAGGATTTTCAAAGCAAGTAATCCAAACTATGCTCAGAGTAAGAAAGCCTTCTTCAGCTCATGTGTATCATAGAATATGGCAAGCCTATTGGTGTACTGAAAAAAGTTTGAATACAAGATCT
This sequence comes from Pseudophryne corroboree, assembly GCF_028390025.1. Taxonomy (NCBI): domain Eukaryota; kingdom Metazoa; phylum Chordata; class Amphibia; order Anura; family Myobatrachidae; genus Pseudophryne; species Pseudophryne corroboree. The sequence continues at coordinate 206,752,086 of NC_086454.1, forward strand.
TTTAAAGTATCCAGGATTTTGAATTTCCTTCAAGCAGGATTGGATAAAGGTTTGAAAGTAGCTTCCTTGAGAGTTCAAGTATCAGCGTTAACTGTATGGTTTCAGCGAAAGATTGCTGATTTACAGGATGTACGTACTTTCAGGGAGTTGTACATATTCAGCCTCCATTTTGTTCCTCCTGCAGCCCCCTGGGATTTGAATCTAGTTCTTAAATTCCTCCAGGGACCTCCGTTTGAACCACTTAAGAGAGCAGATCTTAAATGGTTAACGGCTAAAGTACTTTTTCTACTGGCAATGGTGTCAGCCAGAAGAGTGTCAGATTTAGGAGCGTTATCGTGTAAGTCTCCTTTCCTAAATTTTTTTTTTTCCCCAGACAGAGCAGTTCTCAGAACTAGATCTGGTTATCTTCCGAAGGTGGTTTCAAGGTTTCACCTTAATGAAGAGTTTGTAGTCCCAGTTTTTCAGGTATCAAGACTATCTGCGGGAGAAGCGTCGCTGGATGTAGTCCGAGCTTTAAGAATCTACATAGATCGTACTAGTGCCATCAGGAAAACAGATTCTCTCTTCATCCTCTACGGATTTAATTGAAGAGGATGGCTGGCTAGTAAACAGACCCTCGCAAGATGGCTCCGAATGGTAATATCAGAAGTTTATTCTCATGCAGGTCTCCCTACTCCGGCTAATGTCTCTGCTCACTCTACACGTAAGGTAGGTTCTTCATGGGCAGCACAACAGGGTGCTTCAGCAGAACAGATTTGTAAGGCAGCTACATGGTCTTCCATAAACACATTCATTAGACATTATGCCTTGGATACTTTTGCCTCTCATGACGCAGACTTCGGGCGAAAGGTCCTCCTGTGTAATCAGGAGCGTCCCCACCACTAAAATTGGCTTTGGTAATCCCAATGTTATCCTGTGGACCCAGCCAGAGAAATAGACGTTATGGTAAGAACTTACCGTTGATAACGTGATTTCTCTTATGTCCACAGGTATCCACAGGGGTCCCACCCTGACGCACCTGATTTGAGGATCTTGACAATCGCTAAAACCTCTTCCCTGTTGTATGGAAGGGTGTGCATGTGTGTTCTTATCGCCTAAATAGGTTTCTACCTGATGCTCCTGCCTAATTGCTGTGGAGAGAACTGATTTGACTGAGTCAGTGGTTGGGATTATATGGTGAAGCATTAACCATCTGGTTCCATAAGCAAAATTGCAAATCTACAGGATGTTCGCACCTTTTTCCAGGTAATGCTTCATATCCAGCCTCTATACCTCCAACAGTTCCTTGGGACCTAGGACTAGTTCTCGGGTTGCTTTAAAATGTCCCATTTGAACCCCTACAATACGTTGATCTCAAATGGTTGACAGCTAAATTTCTACTGGCAATTGCTTAAGCTAGAAGACTATCAGATTTAGGAGTGTTGTTCTCAGAACCAAATCTTCTTAAGGTGATCTCAAAGTTCCATCTTAATGGCCTTTCAAATACCGAATCTCCTGGGAGATACATCATTGGACGTAGTTCGTGCACTGAGTTGTGGCTGTGGGTCAGGAATTGGTGGTCCTAGGTGTCCTGGTGTCGGGGTAAGGATTTCCCAACAACGTCCATGTGTCTGGTGCAACTTTCGCTGTCTCTGCAGATGGTGCTTGATGCAGGCTTGCGCTAGATTTTGCTTACGGTACAGGTTTCCACCTTCTACATTTTCTTCCAGTGCAGCCTTGCGCTTCTTCCGGGGGTTTGACCCTTCCTTCAAGGGGTAATTTGTGTCCAGCCACCTTATTGTCCACTCAGTGGGACCTAGACTAGGTGCTCACGCTCATACAGTCCTCCCCGCTCTCCCCCCACCCCCCCACTCCTTGGAGAAGGTGGTTCTGAAGGTACTGACTTGGAATACGGTCCTACTTTGACGAGACTTGGACTTGACTGCTTTGTTGGGTGGGCCACTGTATCTTTTTCATGAAGATCGTGCGCAACTCCGCACACATTCAGCTTTCTTGCCTAACATGGTGTCCTTGTTCCATATTGATCAGACTATTGTGGTTCCTGCTTTGCTTGAGGTCTTTGGAGTTTCTTCCTTCTTGGTTGTTCGGGCTCTACGTATTCTGAAGGCCCAGACGGCGTTGTTACATAAGTCTGACGCATTGTTCATTCTGCGCAGTGCGGTTCAGAGTGGCTGGCCAGCTTCCCAGCAGACTTTGGCAAGGTGGATTAGGCGGTTTATCCCTTCAGGCTTACTTGAGCTGTGCTCAGCGGCCTACTAAACCCTTCTTTTAAGAGCTCTCCACCTGTTCAGTGGGTAAGTCTTGGGCTGTGCGTCATGGGGCCTCCACGTTGCAGCTTTGTCGTGCGGCCACTTAGTGCACTGTCAATAAGTTTAAAACTTTTACGGTTTTTCTTCCAGTTTTGGTCACCTTTGTTTTGCAGTGTCCTCAGAGATCTCCCTCTTGTGGGGGTAACTTTGGGACGTCCCCAGTGTAAAGTATCTTCAGTGTGCCCTAGTGGATAAAAGTGAAAATAGGAATTTGGTACTCACCGATAAATCTGTTTCTCTGATTCCACAGGGGGACACTGGGCGCCCTCCCAGTGCTGCTTCTCCTGCGTCGCCGTTGTGGTGGTCTCCTTTTTTTTCTATTTCCATCTCCTCTCGGCTCATTCTTGACTGATGGGGCATACAGGTGGAGGAGCCTTCACACTTCTAAACATCTTAAAGGGCCAGCTCCCACTAACCACTTGTCTATACCCCGGTGTAATGTATCTCCAGTGTCCCTGTGGAATCAGATTTATTGTTTAGCCACAAAATCATATTTCTGCAGTAGGGTACACTGGGATTCCACAGGGAATAACATCGGGGTGTAGAGTTGGATCTTGATCCGATGTACCAACAGGCTAAAGGCTTTGACTGTTCCCAGGATGCACCACACCTCCTCCTCTGTAAATAAACACAGGAGCTCAGTTTTAAAGCTGGTGCCTGCATAGGTCACTAACAGAGGGGGGAGGGGGGGGGCTGCGTTAGGCAACCCTGAAGAAAAGGAGAGTAAAGCTTTATTGGAGATAATTCATGGGCCGCAGCACTTTCTCCACGGGGCATACTGTGCTGCGGCTCCATCACCTCCCCACTGCGGCGCTGTATACTCCCGTGGCCTGGTTCCCGGGTACTTACAGTGGAGACGCACCAGTATTCTGGTACACCGCAGCTTCACATCTCCAGGATCGCATGGCTGCAGGACACGGGAAGGAGGCAAGAGGGTACCCCAGGTGGGACCCGGTGGGTTAAATCGCAAATCTCCTGGAGACTGCGCAGATACTGTACTGCTCAGGGACCCCACTATATCCACCAGAGCAGCCGGAGCAAAAGGTCTGTTTTCTTGAACAACCGTTTGATAAAGGCTCCATAAGTACCGGTGGTGAAGTCCAGCGTGAAGGGGATAAGGTGCTGAACTGTAGCCCCTCCCCCCAGCTCCGGGCGCCATCTTGTGCAGGTGTTCCCACCCTTGAGGATGGGGCTTATACTGATCCGACTGACAGACTCAGCGGCCTCTGACGGGGAGCCTGTTACTCAGGTTGATGTCCCTGACTTAGTGGAAGCTATCAAAATGGTTCTCCAGATTGATGATGAAGCAGATCCCACTACTGTGTCAAAAAAGCCTGCTAAATTCAAGCGTCAGAAGGTGGTTAAAGTTGTTTTCCCTCACTCTGACCGTTTAATTGACATTCATCAGGAGGCATGGGCTTCACCAGGGAAGGAATTCTCCCTCACTAAGAAGATACTAGCTCGCTATCCTATCCCTACGGAGTTGAGTAACAAGTGGGAAACTCCACCTCCGGTAGACTCTTATGCCACGCGGATTGTGGTGTCCTCTTCTCTGCTTGTCACCACGGTCACCTTCTTTAAGGAACCAACAGATAAGCGTGTGGAGGGATGTCTGAATTTTTTTTTTCTTTCTTCCTTCCCCTAAATAGGGCGATACTTTGACTCTTGCGGCCTCCTGGGCTGCAAAAGGTATCGAAGCATGGGTCCAGGTATTGGAGGATGAGCTACCTTTTTGGATATATCTGACATTGCCAGACAGTGTCTGTCTCACATTACCACTGCCTCCCACTATATTCAGGAGGTGTCCTCTGAGGCGGGCATCATGGCGTCCAAAGTGGCCGTTAAGTCTATTTTTGCTCGCCGTATTCTCTGGTTGCAGTCCTGGAAGGTGGACCTGGATTCCAAGAAGAGACTGGAGGTGCTTCCCTTTTAAGGGAGACATCCTTTTTGGAGAAGATCTAAATAAGATTGTGACTGACTTAGCCTCTGCGAAGACTGCATGCCTTCCTAATAATACTCCTTCTTCTCCGAAAGCACTGCTTTTAGTTCCTTTCGGACTTCAGGTAAATCGAAGGGTCAGGTCTACTCGAGACAGCCTTGTGCTCCCAAGACCAGTAAGCCCAAATCTAAACAATCCTGGGCAGGACAAGCCTGCAGCATGACTGGATGGGCCTCCCCTACCCCTGGGGTACCCCATGGTGGGAGGCCGACTTCTGCAGTTCACCCAGGTCTGGTTAAGGACCACTTCATACGCGTGGGTGCAGGAAGTTCTCTCTCAAGTACACGGTCTCCTTCAAGAGACGTCCCCCTCGCCAGTACTGCACAACGGTCATCCCATCGGACCTGTTGAAGGCGCAATCTCTACACTTGTTGTACAGTCCCTCCTGGAGACAGGAGGGATGGTGCCGGTGTCTTTCTCTCAAAAAGGAAAGGGCTACTACTCTACCCTGCTTCTAGTTCCGAAACCCAATTGATCTTTCCTGCCTATTCTCAACCTTAAGTCACTGAACACATTTGTGAGAGTTTCTAAGTTCTGCATGGGAACTTTGTGCTCCATTGTACTGGCCATGGAACCTAGGGACTACATGGTATCCCTGGATATACAGGATGCTTACCTGCATATACCTATTGCCATTTCACATCAGCAATATCTGCGGTTTGCTATTGGCAACCTCCATTATCAATTCAGGGCTCTGCCGTTTGGACTAACCACGGCACCTTGTATTTTCACCAAGGTCATGGCCGTGATGACAGCTCATCTCCATCAACAGGGAATCTGGATCCTGCCGTATCTGGACGACCTGCTGATCCTGGCAAGCTCCCAAGATGTACTCTTGAGTCATCTCCAGCTGACTGTGCAATTCCTCACAGCCCACGGGTGGCTGATCAATTAGAAAGTCCTCCCTGATCCCTGCGCGGCGCATGGTGCACCTGGGGGCTCTACTGGATACACACAGCCAGAGGCTGTTTCTGTCTCCGGAGAAGGTCCTTAGGCTTCAGGATAGGATCAGATACTTCCTCTCTCGCCCAAGAGTGTCCCTTCACTCGGCGATGCAAGTACTAGGCCTGATGGTGTCGTCTTTCGACATAGAGTATGCTCAATTCCATTCTCGTCCTCTCCAACTGGGACGATCTACCTCAGAGGATCAGGTCTCAAATGATATTCCTGACTCCGGAGGTCCGATTGTCTCTAGCCTGGTGGCTCCAGGATCAACAGTTGAGCAGGAGTCGTCCCTTCTGAATTCCTGACTGTGTCCTCTTGACTACGGATGCCAGTCTGAGGGGCTGGGGCGCGGTGTTCGAGCAATATTCTCTTCAGGGTCGCTGGACTAAGGAGGAGTCTCTCCTCCCCATCAATTTACTGGAACTGCAGGCAGTGTTCAATGCATTGATGCTGGCCCTGCCTCTGAGGCGGAACAGGCCTGTTCAAGTACTATCAGACAACGCAACCACGGTGGCTTACATAAATCATCAAGGTGGCGCTCAAAGTGATGGAAGTGTCAAGAATTCTTTGTTGTGCGGAACACCATCTACCAGCAATATCGGCAGTGTTCATTCCGGGTGTCCTCAACTGGGAAGCGGATTTCCTCAGTCGTCATGACGTACACTTCTGGATAATGGAGCCTTCATCTGGAGGTCTTTCAACTCCTAGTGGAAAAGTGGTGTCTTCCAGACGTAGATCTGATGGCGTCTCGACATAATCACAAGGTTCCGGTCTTCGGAGCAAGGACAAGGGATCCGCCAGCAGCATTCGTGGATGCGCTGGCGGTGCCGTGGAGGTTTCGGCTGCCGTACGTGTTCCCTCCGGTGTCACTCCTGCCCAGGGTAATTCGGAAGTTCAAGCAAGAAAAAGGAATTCTGCTTCTCATAGCTCGGACGGCACTGGTTCTCAGACCTGCAAGGCCTATCGTTAGAGCGTCCAATTCTACTTCCACAACGCCCAGACCTCCTCGTTCAGGGCTCCTGTGTCTACCAGGACCTAGCCCGGCTGTCTTTGAAGGCGTGGCTCTTGAAGCTTCTGTCTTAAGGGCTAAAGGGTTTTCTGAGGTGGTCATTCAAACTATGTTGCGGGCCCGGAAACCGGCTTCTGCTCGGATTTACTATAGGGTCTGACATTCTTACTTTGTTTGGTGCGCATCTAACGATTATGACGCTTCCAAGTTTAGTATAGCCAAGTTGTTGGCTTTTCTTCAGCGGGGCCTGGACTTAGGCCTGCGTCTGGCCTCCCTCAAGGTTCATATTTCTCCCTTGTCGGTGTGGTTTCAGAGAAAAATTGCGACCTTACCTGATGTGCATACCTTTTCTCAGGGTGTGTTGCGTGTCCAACCTCCCTATGTCCCGCCGGTGGCTCCTTGGGACTTGTCGTGGTTTTGGATGCGTTACAAGAGTCTCCGTTTGAACCTCTTGGTTCAGCTGATCTTAAGTGGCTTTCCCTTAAGGTGGCGTTTCTGCTGGCTATTTCTTCAGCTAGAAGAGTGTCGTATTTGGGAGCCTTGTCCTGTTCCCCATATCTGATATTTCACCGTGACCGGGCGGTTCTTAGGACTCGTCCCGGATATTTACCTATGGTGGTTTCCTCGTTCCACCTTAACCAGGAGATTGTAGTTCCGGCACTTGGTTTTTCTTGATCTGTCTCCCAAAGAGCGGTCTTTGGGTGTGGTACGGGCTCTCTGTATTTATGTGAAGAGAACTGCTTCCATTAGAAAATCTGATTCTCTCTTTGTACTGTTTGGATTTCACAAACGTGGCTGGCCTGCTCACAAGCAGACTTTGGCCAGATGGATTAGAATGGTGATTGCACATGCTTATGTGAGGGCTGGTCGGTCGTCTCCTGCTCACATTACGGCCCATTCTACTCGGTCTGTTGGACCTTCTTTGGCGGCCCGCCGTGGTGCGACCCTTGAACAATTGTGCAAGGCGGCTACGTGGTCCTCAGTGAACACGTTAATAAGGTTGTATGCCTTCGATACAGCCGTTTCCCAGGATGCTTCCTTTAGACGCTGGATTCTTGTGCCCGCTACAGTGCGTCCCCTCCCATTAGGAACTGCTTAGGTCATCCCCAATGTCTATCCTTGTGGAGCCCAGTGTACCCCGCAGCAGAAAACGAGATTTATGGTAAGAACTTACCTTTGTTAAATCTTTCTGCGAGGTACACTGGGCTCCACAAGGCGCCCACCCTGACGCACTTAGCTTCTTTGGGTTGGTATGGCATTAGCCACTGACGCTTCTCCTGTCGTGAGAGTGTGCTGTATGTGGCTACTAACCGTTGTCATCTCTCTCTTCCTGCTACTGAATTGGGCTGGTTAACTAAAAACTGAGCTCCTGTGCAGGGAGACGTGGTTATAGAGGAGGCGGCGCTGTGCATTCTGGGAACAGTCTAAGCTTTGAGGCTGTTGGTGCCTCGTATCAAGATCCTACTCTACACCTTGCGGAGCCCAGTGTACCTCGCAGAAAGAGATTTAACAAAGGTAAGTTCTTACCATAAATCTCGTTTTCTATTGGCTATTGCCTCTGCTAGGAGGGTGTCTAACCTAGACGACTTGTCCTGTCGTCCACCCTTTCTGATATTTCACTGTGATCGGGCAGTTCTTCGAACTCGCCTTGGTTATTCGCCTGAGGTGGTGTCATCTTTCCACCTTATCCAAGAGATTGTGGTTCCGGGCCTTTATCGCTTCTGGTTTGTCCTCCAAAGAGTGGTCTTTGGATATGGTACAGGCTCTCCATATTTATGTGGAGAGGACTTGCCTCTATCAGGAGGTCAGATTCCCTCTTCGTACTATTTGTTTTCACAAACGTGGCTGGCCTGCAAACCAGCAAACTTTAGCCATATGGATTAGAATGATGATTACACAAGCTTATGCGCAGGCTGGTTTCCCAGCTCCTGCTGCTATCAAGGCCCATTTTACTCTGTCTGTTGGACTTTCTTGGATGGCTCGCCGTGGCACGTCCGCTGAACAAGGCGGCTACGTGGTCCTCTGTGCACACGTTCATCAGGTTTTGTGCCTTTGATACTTCTGCCTCTCAGGATGCTTCCTTTGGACACCGGGTTCCTGTGCCTGCTACAGTGCATCCCCTCCCATGAGGAACTGCTTAGGACATCCCCAATGTTATTCTCTGTCGAATCCCAGTGTACCCTGCTGCAGAAAAGGAGATTTATGGTAAGACTTACCATGGTTAAATCTTTCTACGAGGTACACTGCATTCCACAGGCCGCCCACCATGACGCACTTAGCTTCTTTGGGTTTGTATGGCATTAACCGCTGGTCCCTTCTCCTGTCGTGAGAACGTGGTTCTATGTGACTAACATCTGTCTCTTTACCTGCTACTGCATTGGACTGGTTAACAAATCTGAGCTCCAGTGCCTAGAGGCGGGATTATAAAGGAGGAGGTGCAATGCATCCTGGGAACAGTCAAAGCTTTAGCCTGTTGGTGCCTCGGATCAAGATTCAGCACTACACCCCAATGTATTCGCTGTGGAATCCAGTGTACCTCGCAGAAAGAGATTTAACCATGGTAATTCTACCATAAATCTTTTTTATTTTTATTTTTTTATTGTTTTTGGGAGAGAAGTGCGGATTTAAGAGTTAATCCGTACTTCTCCCCCTCTCTGCTCATTTCAGTTCACTTACGGACATGCCTAGCTACTCCCAGGATCTCCCCTAACTGTGAATAGATGCCATGCACATGCATCAATTCACCGTCTGAGATCGCAATGCAGCAACCTTTGCTACCCACAGGTTACTGCGGCCTGCGGGTGAGAACATAGGAGGGTAGGCTGTTCCAGCGAAGCACCACCAAGAGCGCAGGGTGCATTTTGCCATTTTTAAAATTGGGCAAGTCGCAGCTCTGCTGAAACAGCCTAGCGTTAACATTCATACAATGGTTCCTGTAGGGTTCCACTGGCTCAATCATTCCAAACCCACCGTAGTAAAAAGCAGTGCGTACATTCATAAAAATGACACACTACTAGTTAATTATGTAACTTTGTCTCAGGGAATTTATTTTTTACATTAATTTTAAAACCCTTTAAATTGGGTCTTATTATGCTTAATAAGACTGCCAGTATCTTAAACCCTGGGTTGGCAGAATCTGGCACATGGCAGCCAAAGTGACAGACATTCAAACTATCTAAATAGAATAATGCTAACTAACTGACCTTTTCCCAAGAGCTGTATTTTGAGGCTCTTTTTATTTTATTTTCTCCCTCCCCTACTCCCTTCACATTCAAAGGGGCAATTAAATTGTTTATGCACACCCAATCTCCTGCCTAAAGTGGCGGGAAAGCTAGAGCTCTCTTCAGTTGTTCTTTTGTTGACTCTCTGATCTTGCGTATAATTGTTGCAGTTTAGCTGCATGATACTGCTAAACCTGAACAAAATGCTGGACGCGAATCACAAAGTGGCGTTTAAGCGCCCAGAGTGGTCACTTATTTCACATTTATGCTCGCCAGCATGGAGGGCAGCTGTTTGCGTCTGAACGGAGCAACAGTTGCTCTGTTTGGCGCCAGTCAGTGACAGCCACTGGCACAAACATTGTGTTGAAAGGGGCAATGAGAGAAGTCCACAGGCTTATGCGTGGGTCACAATTAAAAGTTCATGCCATCGTGACTTTCTTTACATACATATACTACTGGCAGGCATAATTTCTCAGCAAGGGATCTTTATTCTGGAAAACATTCCTTTATCCAGAAGCCTATATTCAGTAAGTAGAAAGATGGGGGTAAATTTACTAAGGTGGGAGATTTTTAGAACTGGTGATGTTGCCCATGGCAACCAATCAGATTCTTCTTACCATTTTTCTAGCTGCTTCTAGCAGATAATAGATATAATCTGGTTGCTATGGGCAACATCACCAGTTCTAAAAAATCTCCCACCTTAGTAAATTTACCCCATGGTGTCATTTAGGCATCGATATGATGATGCAAAAAAGCCTGTTTGACTAGAAATATCCATAGCATATGAGGAGGTGCGATTTTGTCATTTAGATAGCATCTGGATGGGGAGTTGAGACTTCGAAGATGTATCAAGACTACTGAAGATTGGTTGCAAGTCCGCTTCTATGTATTTCTATGGGCAGCTACTCTACTCTTTAGCAAGCTTGATACATCTCCTCCTTGATTCCCTGAAGGTTCAGGTTCTGTGTCTTTGGGCACGATTCAGTTCGATGATAGTTAAATAACGCCGGTAATTAGCTCCCAGAGCTATTCAATGCAGCGCTCTGGTAAATCGGAGAATGCCCGTTCGCGCAGATTAAACAGGATATCTTGTTGAGAGAACCGGCATTCTCCGACTTAAGTGGCCGACACGACTGTCTCCGCCTCACTAAGGGCAGAAATCAGTATCGCGCCGGCACGTTTGTCTGATTTCTCCTTGCACCCCTCCTTGGGTGCAAGAAGGAATCCTGTCAGGTGTCACAGGGCACTGTATTAAATAGCATCGGGAGCTAATTCCTGGCGCTATTCAACTGTCATCGAATTGAATCGTGGGGGGGGGCTCGGGTTTATTGGTCTTCAGAGACAGAGAATTTAATTCCAGACATTTTTGCAGCATGTACTGCATTGCATAGCATCTTGTAGCTCAGTGGAATGTAGCATTAATGGCCTAATTCAGAGATGATCGCTGTGGTGCGAAATTGCACAGCGGCCGTTTATCTGTCTGCGCATGCACTACATTGTACACACGTGATCCTGTGACAGAATTGTGCGAACATTTTGATCGCTAGGCGTACGCATGGTGATAGACAGGAGACGGACATTTGTGGGTGGTAACTACCCATTTTCTGGGAGTATCAGGAAAAACACTGGAGTTCCCAAGCATTTTCAGGGCGGGTGTGTGATGTCTGCTCCGTCCCAGATCGGCCTGTTTGTATCGCATTGTGGGAGTAAGTCCTGGGCTACGCACAGAATGGTGGTGATTTGCTAATGGATTTGCAGATATACCGTCTGGCAAAGTTTTTGTGCAGCATAGGCAAGCATTCGCACACTTGCACGGAGTGGGTTTTCACTCTCAATGGGCGGCGGCATCTGCGAGGAGTGATCAGTTCTGAATTAGGGCCGAAGTTCCTTACAGCATCCTTCCATTGATTGGTAAGCGTGTTTACCTAGATAGGATGCTCAGTCGGCGCTATGGTGGGTCCACTGACGTTTTGGTTAAGGGTGTGTATACAGATTTAGTTTTGTGTGTGTGTAGCTAGGAAAGGTCACTGAAAGGGAATTCTAGTACATGGAAGGTTGTGTGTGTGTGTGTGTTCCTCCCCCTCCCCTCCCCCCAAAGCAAGTAGCGTGAACACTGTTTAAGTTGGATATATAACGTATTTAAGATAGAGAAAAATATATATATATTTATTTTAATGTCCTAAGTGGATGCTGGGGACTCCGTAAGGACCATGGGGAATAGCGGCTCCGCAGGAGACTGGGCACATCTAAGAAAGATTTAGGACTACCTGGTGTACACTGGCTCCTCCCTCTATGCCCCTCCTCCAGACCTCAGTTAGAATTCTGTGCCCGGCCGAGCTGGTTGCACACTAGGGGCTCTCCTGAGCTCTTAGAAAAGAAAGTATATTTTAGGTTTTTTATTTTCAGTGAGATCTGCTGGCAACAGACTCACTGCTACGAGGGACTTAGGGGAGAGAAGCGAACCTACCTGCTTGCAGCTAGCTTGGGCTTCTTAGGCTACTGGACACCATTAGCTCCAGAGGGATCGAACACAGGCCCAGCCTCGGTCGTCCGGTCCCGGAGCTGCGCCGCCGTCCGCCTTGCAGAGCCAGAAGCAAGAAGAACGTCCAGAAAATCGGCGGCTGAAGACTTCGGTCTTCATTAAGGTAGCGCACAGCACTGCAGCTGTGCGCCATTGCTCCCCATGCACACCACATACTCCGGTCACTGATGGGTGCTGGGGGGGGGGGGGGCGCCCTGGGCTGCAATAAGATTGCCTTACATTGGCAAAAAAAACCCACATAATATAGTCAGTAGGACTATATATGTGTAAAATCCCCTTCCAAAAATATCCTTAAGAAAGCGGGAGAAGCCCGCCGAGAAAGGGGCGGGGCTATCTCCCTCAGCACACTGGCGCCATTTTCCTCTCACAGCTCCGCTGGAAGGACGCTCCCAAGGCTCTCCCCTGCAGTTTCCAGGCTTAATAGGGTAAAAAAGAGAGGGGGGGCACTAAATTTAGGCGCAAACTGTGTAATTATAGCAGCTATAGGGGAAAAATCACTGTGTGTAGTGTGAATCCCTGCATTATATAGCGCTCTGGTGTGTGCTGGCATACTCTCTCTCTGTCTCCCCAAAGGACTTTGTGGGGTCCTGTCCTCAGTCAGAGCATTCCCTGTGTGTGTGCGGTGTGTCGGTACGGCTGTGTCGACATGTTTGATGAGGAGGCTTATGTGGAGGCGGAGCAGGTGCCGATAAATGTGATGTCACCCCCTGCGGGGCCGACACCTGAATGGATGGACATGTGGAAGGAATTACGTGACGGTGTCAACTCCTTACATAAAAGGTTTGACGACATAGCAGATGTGGGACAGCCGGCTTCTCAGCTCGTGCCTGCCCAGGCGTCTCAAAAGCCATCAGGGGCTCTAAAACTCCCGCTACCTCAGATGGCAGACACAGATGTCGACACGGATACTGACTCCAGTGTTGACGACGATGAGACTAGTGTACACTTCAATAGAGCCACCCGTTACATGATTACGGCAATGAAAAATGTGTTGCACATTTCTGATATTACCCCAGGTACCACAAAAAAGGGTATTATGTTTGGGGAGAAAAAACTACCAGTGGTTTTCCCCCCATCTGATGAATTAAATGAAGTGTGTGAAGAAGCGTGGGCTTCCCCCGATAAGAAACTGGTAATTTCTAAAAAGTTACTAATGGCGTACCCTTTCCCGCCAGAGGATAGGTCACGTTGGGAGACATCCCCTAGGGTGGATAAAGCGCTCACACGTCTGTCAAAGAAGGTGGCACTACCGTCTCCGGACACGGCCGCCCTAAAGGAGCCTTCTGATAGGAAGCAGGAGGCTATCCTGAAGTCTGTTTATACACACTCAGGCATTATACGGAGACCAGCTATTGCTTCAGCATGGATGTGCAGTGCTGCAGCTGCGTGGTCAGATTCCCTGTCGGAAAATATTGATAACCTAGACAGGGACGTTATATTGCTAACCATAGAGCATACTAAAGACGCAGTCTTATACATGAGATGCACAGAGGGATATTTGCCGGCTGGCATCTAGAATAAATGCAATATCCATTTCTGCCAGGAGGGTATTATGGACTCGGCAGTGGACAGGCGATGCAGATTCTAAAAGGCACATGGAAGTTTTGCCTTACAAGGGTGAGGAGTTGTTTGGGGATGGTCTCTCGGACCTAGTTTCCACATCAACTGCTGGGAAGTCGAAATTTTTACCCCATGTTCCCTCACAGCCAAAGAAAGCACCGTATTATCAGGTACAGTCCTTTCGGCCCCAGAAAGGCAAGCGGGTTAGAGGCGCGTCCTTTCTGCCCAGAGGCAGAGGTAGAGGTAGAGGAAAAAAGCTGCAACATAGTCAGTTCCCAGGAACAAAAGTCCTCCCCCGCTTCCTCTAAGTCCACCGCATGACGCTGGGGCTCCACAGGCGGAGCCAGGTGCGGTGGGGGCCCGTCTCAAGAACTTCAGTGATCAGTGGGCTCGCTCACGGGTGGATCCCTGGATTCTACAAGTGGTATCTCAGGGGTACAAGCTGGAATTCGAGACGTCTCCCCCTCGCCGTTTCCTCAAATCTGCCTTGCTAACAACTCCCTCAGACAGGGAGGCAGTGCTAGAGGCAATTCACAAGCTGTATTCTCAGCAGGTGATAGTCAAGGTACCCCTCCTTCAACAAGGAAGGGGTTACTATTCCACAATGTTTGTGGTACCGAAACCGGACGGTTCGGTGAGACCCATTTGAAATTTTAAATCCTTGAACACTTATATAAGAAGGTTCAAGTTCAAGATGGAATCGCTCAGGGCGCTTATTTCAAGCCTGGAGGAAGGGGATTACATGGTATCACTGGACATCAAGGATGCTTTCCTGCATGTCCCCATTTGCCCTCCTCACCAGGAGTACCTCAGATTTGTGGTACAGGACTGTCATTAGCAATTCCAGACGTTGCCGTTTGGTCTGTCCACGGCACCGAGGGTATTTACCAAGGTAATTGCCGAAATGATGATTCTCCTTCGAAAAAAGGGAGTTTTAATTATCCCGTACTTGGACGATCTCCTTATAAAGGCGAGGTCCAGGGAGCAGTTGTTGATCGGGGTAGCACTATCTCGGGAGGTGCTACAACAGCACGGTTGGATTCTGAATATTCCAAAGTCACAGCTGGTTCCTACGACACGTCTACTGTTCCTGGGGATGGTTCTGGATACAGACCAGAAAAAAGTGTTTCTCCCAGAGGAGAAAGCCAAGGAGCTGTCATCTCTAGTCAGAGGCCTCCTGAAACCAAAACAGGTGTCGGTGCATCACTGCACGTGAGTCCTGGGGAAAATGGTAGCTTCCTACGAAGCAATTCCATTCGGCAGGTTCCATGCAAGGATCTTTCAGTGGGATCTGTTGGACAAGTGGTCCGGATCGCATCTTCAGATGCATCGGCTGATAACCCTGTCTCCAAGGACCAGGGTGTCTCTGCTGTGGTGGCTGCAGAGTGCTCATCTTCTAGATGGCCGCAGATTCGGCATACAGGACTGGGTCCTGGTGACCACGGATGCCAGCCTTCGAGGCTGGGGGGCAGTCACACAGGGAAGAAACTTCCAAGGACTATGGGCAAGCCAGGAGATTTCCCTACACAAATATTCTGGAACTAAGAGCCATTTACAATGCCCTAAGTCAGGCAAGACCCCTGCTTCAAAACCAGCCGGTACTGATCCAGTCAGACAACATCACGGCGGTCGCCCAAGTAAACCGACAGGGCGGCACAAGAAGCAGGATGGCGATGGCAGAAGCCACAAGGATTCTCCGATGGGCGGAAAATCACGTGTTAGCACTGGCAGCAGTGTTCATTCCGGGAGTGGACAACTGGGAAGCAGACTTCCTCAGCAGGCACGACCTCCACCCGGGAGAGTGGGGACTTCATCCAGAAGTCTTCCAGCTAATTGCAAACCGTTGGGATCGGCCACAGGTGGACATGATGGTGTCCCGCCTCAACAAAAAGCTAGAAATATATTGCGCCAGGTAGAGGGACCCTCAGGCGATAGCTGTGGACGCTCTAGTGACACCGTGAGTGTACCAGTCGGTTTGTGTTCCCTCCTCTTCCTCTAATACCCAAGGTACTGAGGATAATAAGAAGAAGGGTAAGAACTATACTCATTGTTCCGGATTGGCCAAGAAGAGCTTGGTACCCAGAACTTCAAGAAATGATCTCAGAAGACCCATGGCCTCTGCCGCTCAGACAGGACCTGCTGCAGCAGGGGCCCTGTCTGTTCCAAGACTTACCGCGGCTGCGTTTGACGGCATGGCGGTTGAACACCGGATCCTAAAGGAAAAGGGCATTCCGGAGGAAGTCATTCCTACGCTGATTAAAGCCAGGAAGGATGTGACCGCAAAACATTATCACCGTATATGGCAAAAATATGTTGCGTGGTGTGAGGCCAGGAAGGCCCCAACGGAGGAATTTCAGCTGGGTCGATTTCTGCACTTCCTACAGTCGGGGATGACTATGGGCCTCAAATTGGGCTCCATTAAGGTCCAGATTTCGGCTCTGTCGATTTTCTTCCAAAAAGAACTGGCTTCACTGCCTGAAGTTCAGACTTTTGTTAAAGGAGTGCTACATATTTTCCTCCTTTTGTGCCTCCTGTGGCACCTTGGGATCTCAACGTGGTGTTGGATTTCCTAAAGTCGCATTGGTTTGAGCCACTTAAAACCGTGGATTTGAAATATCTCACGTGGAAAGTGGTCATGCTGTTGGCCTTGGCTTCGGCCAGGCGTGTGTCAGAATTGGCGGCTTTGTCATGTAAAAGCCCTTTTCTGATTTTCCATATGGATAGGGCGGAATTGAGGACTCGTTCCCAATTCCTTCCTAAGGTGGTATCAGCTTTTCATTTGAACCAACCTATTGTGGTGCCTGCGGCTACTAAGGACTTGGAGGATTCCAAGTTGCTGGACGTAGTCAGGGCCCTAAAAATGTATGTTTCCAGGACAGCTAGTGTCAGAAAAACTGAATCGCTATTTATCCTGTTTGCACCCAACAAGCTGGGTGCTCCTGCTTCAAAGCAGACTATTGCTCGCTGGATCTGTAGCACGATTCAGCTTGCACACTCTGCGGCTGGACTGCCGCATCCTAGATCAGTAAAAGCCCATTCCACAAGGAAGGTGGGCTCTTCTTGGGCGGCTGCCCGGGGTGTCTCGGCTTTACAACTTTGCCGAGCAGCTACTTGGTCGGGGTCAAACACATTTGCAAAATTCTACAAGTTTGATACCCTGGCTGAGGAGGACCTAGAGTTCGCTCATTCGGTGCTGCAGAGTCATCCGCACTCTCCCGCCCATTTGGGAGCTTTGGTATAATCCCCATGGTCCTTACGGAGTCCCCAGCATCCACTTAGGACGTTAGAGAAAATAAGATTTTACTCACCGGTAAATCTATTTCTCGTAGTCCGTAGTGGATGCTGGGCGCCCATCCCAAGTGCGAATTGTCTGCAATACTTGTATATAGTTATTGTTTAACTAAAGGGTTATTGTTGAGAGCCATCTGTTGAGAGGCTCAGTTGTTATTCATACT
Organism: Pseudophryne corroboree; assembly: GCF_028390025.1. Taxonomy (NCBI): domain Eukaryota; kingdom Metazoa; phylum Chordata; class Amphibia; order Anura; family Myobatrachidae; genus Pseudophryne; species Pseudophryne corroboree. The sequence goes on from NC_086454.1 coordinate 206,769,126, forward strand.
GTTTTCTGGGTATAGTATCACGAGTTGTACGGTGTGATTGGTGTGGCTGGTATGAGTCTTACCCGGGATTCAAAATCCTTCCTTATTATGTCAGCTCTTCCCGACACAGTTTCCTAACTGAGGTCTGGAGGAGGGGCATAGAGGGAGGAGCCATTGCACACAAGGTAGTCCTAAATTTTTCTTAGATGTGCCCAGTCTCCTGCGGAGCCGCTATTCCCCATGGTCCTTACGGAGTCCCCAGCATCCACTACGGACTACGAGAAATAGATTTACCGGTGAGTAAAATCTTATTTTTTCTTTTAGTTCGTTTAAAATGGAAGGGGAAATGGCAGAAGCCATTGAAGATTCGGAGTCCTTTATGAAAAGGAAGGAAACAAAAACCTATCAGAGACGTCGAGATGGAGGTGGAGATGAAGATGGCTGTGTTATAATGCAAAGTCAGGCTGAAGTTGGTGATGTTAATAGCAATGTTCAAATGGTTATGATGGAACAGCTTGATCCGACAATCCTGCAGATGAAAACTGAGGTACTGGAAGGTGTAGTTCCCCAAGATGGAGATTCTACTGTGGATGATACACAGATTATAACTTTGCAAGTTGTTAATATGGAGGAACAGCCAATTAACCTGGGAGAACTTCAACTTGTCCAGGTGCCTGTAGCTGTTCCTGTTTCTGCTACATCTGTTGGGGAGCTTCATGCAGTTTATGAGAATGAGGTGTCCAAAGAAGGCCTTCCAGAAGGAGAGCCTATGATCTGTCACACATTGCCTCTCCCAGAGGGCTTCCAGGTTGTTAAGGTTGGGGCAAATGGTGAAGTGGAAACATTAGAACAAGCAGAACTTCACTCACCAGAAGAATCTACCTGGCAGAAGGATCCAGATTATGCACCACCTGTCAAGAAGATGAAAAAGACAAAAAAAAGTAAACTACGCTACACAGAAGAAGGGAAGGACGTAGATGTGTCTGTTTATGACTTTGAAGAGGAACAGCATGAAGGATTGCTTTCTGATGTTAATGCAGAAAAAGTGGTTGGAAACATGAAGCCTCCAAAACCAACAAAAATTAAAAAGAAAGGTACATTGTATGTGTCTCGCGTGTTTATAGCCATTTTATTTTAGAACTCCTGATGTCCAGATTTTTACCCACTAGTAAAAGGGCCTAATTCAGACTTGATTGCAGCAACAAAATTGTTCTCTACTTGGCAAAACCATGTGCACTGCAGGTGAGGCAGCGTATAACGTGCAGAGAGAGTTATATTTCGGTGGGTTATTTTGTTTCTGTGCAGGATAAATACTGGCTGCTTTATTTTTACACTGCAATTTAGATTTCAGTTTGAACACACCCCACCGAAATCTAACTCTCTGCACATGTTATATCTGCCTCACCTGCAGTGCACATGGTTTTAGCTATTAAAGAACAGTTTTGCTGCTGCGATCAGGTCTGAATTAGGCTCCAAGATTGCTTTTCATGTTTAAGCGTGTAGTTGCACAGTGATGTCTCTTATTTGGTTATCTTGTGTGTTTTTTTTCTTTTTTTTCTTTTTACCTATTGGGATGGCATATAGATTTTTACAGGAGGATAGCAAAATATGTTTCACACACATGAACTGTTCCTGTGTACAGTACCAAAGGTCTGTAGATTCACAAGGTATATATTCTACCGTACTGGACTTTGTAGTGCAGCAGAATACTACTTGTCTGTAGACAAGGATGTAAATATAGTGCCCTCTTACTGCACATGGATTTATTTTTCATTGATATTTTCACAAATGCAAATTATTACCCGTTATTTATATAGCGCACACACATACTGCAGTGCTTAATCTATTACAGTAGGCTTCTTTAAATGGTTTATGGCTGAGTCATGCAACTGTAACTATAATTACTTTTGTTTTCAAATTAGGTGTAAAGAAGACTTTCCAATGTGAGCTTTGTAGTTACACTTGTCCCAGACGTTCAAACCTTGATCGTCATATGAAGAGTCACACTGATGAACGACCTCACAAATGCCACCTTTGTGGTAGAGCTTTTAGAACTGTTACCTTGCTTAGGAATCACCTCAATACTCACACAGGTTAGTGTTTGACTTGTGAATTTTAAAAAATCCCATTTTAAATAAAAATCTAATGTTTAAAAAAAAAAAAAAAATCCCATTTAAATTTATGGATTTTATATTTTTAGTGTACGGAGTATTAACTTTAATATTTTGACATTTGTTTAAAAATTATTTTAGTGGACACTGAAACAATGGAGAAAGTATTTAATCCATAGACTTCCTTTAGTTAGTGCTGAGAGTACATTTGCTTGGCTATCATTGCCAACGAAGGGGCTCTCTTTCCTCAATACAAACAATAAATAAACACTACAGCCAGACAGCTGCTCTAGGAACATCTGAAGCCGCCCGGCAAAGTGTGAATGATGAGCCGATGATTCCAGAGTGGGCTAGGTCCTTGGCTCAAGCTATTTGGGGTTTACACGAAGAGACTGCCAAACTGAGGTAAGTGAGACTCCCTTTTTTGTACCCAATCAGATCCTTCACCAAGTACTGAGTCTGTCAGGCCATAACATTGGAAATAGTTTTTCCAAAGTGTCTGCTTCCATGGATAAAACCTTTGCATCCACAGGTACTGCAGCTACCAAAAAACGGTTGTTTCAGACTCTGGTGGCTTTTCCAGGTGGTTCAGCTATTTGAGGACGAAGAGTAGTGCTGGAGGGACGGAGCATGAAGCTTCTGGTCTCCTCCCCAGGCATAGCTGCAGCATTTGTTTCTGCCTGGATGCTGCATAGAATGCTGAAGCAGTTTTTCTCCAACTCTCTTCTGGATCCTGCAGGCTACAATCATTGGTTTTGCAGCTTCTTTTCAGCTAGTCTTCTGATACTACGCCATCCTGGAGAGACTATGTGGTGTTTTCTCTTACATCCTAGAGGATGCTGGGGTCCACATTAGTACCATGGGGTATAGATGGGTCCACTAGGAGCCACTGACACTTTAAGAGTTTGAGAGTGTGGGCTGGCTCCTCCCTCTATGCCCCTCCTACCAGGCCCAGTTTAGAAAATGTCCCCGGAGGAGCCAGTCACAGCTAGAGGAACGTTTTATTATTTTTCTAAGTGTTAGTTAGACACGGAGGCTTTTGGCAACAGCCTCCCTGCTTCGTGTGACTAAGGGGAGGGGAGTAGTGTCCGTTCTAAGGGGTTTTGAGCCACTATCTCCGCTGACAGAACATTAGCTCCAGAGGGTGCTGATCGTTAGCCGCCCCAGGCGACTGCTTACTCCCGCAGCATGCCGCCACCCCCTTACAACAAAGCCAGAAGATTTCGGTGGCAAGCGGGGAGCTGGTGTTAAGACAGCGGCAACAGGGTCAGAGCGCAGTACTAACTGCGCTCCGAGGCTCAGCGGTACATAATGCGGCGCTGTGAAGGGCTGATACCCTACACTGGCCAGCAAGCCTTTCAGGGACCCCGGGTGCACTGCCAGCAGAAATCCTCAGGCCAGTATAATCTAATGAAGAGTGGGAAGCAGCGCCATGTTCAGGGGGCAGAGCTTCTCCTCAGAGCGGACCCAGCAGTGTTAAGCGCTATTTCTCGGACGTCCTAGTGGATGCTGGGAACTCCGTAAGGACCATGGGGAATAGCGGCTCCGCAGGAGACAGGGCACATCTAAAGAAAGCTTTAGGATCACCTGGTGTGCACTGGCTCCTCCCCCTATGACCCTCCTCCAAGCCTCAGTTAGATTTTCTGTGCCCGACGAGAAGGGTGCACACTAGGGGCTCTCCTGAGCTCTTTGTGAAAGTTTTAGTTTAGGTTTATTATTTTCAGTGAGACCTGCTGGCAACAGGCTCACTGCATCGAGGGACTAAGGGGAGAAGAAGCGAACTCACCTGCGTGCAGAGTGGATTGGGCTTCTTAGGCTACTGGACATTAGCTCCAGAGGGACGATCACAGGTTCAGCCTGGATGGGTCACCGGAGCCGCGCCGCCGGCCCCCTTACAGAGCCAGAAGAGCGAAGAGGTCCGGAAAAATCGGCGGCAGAAGACTTTCCTGTCTTCAGATAAAGGTAGGCGCACAGCACCGCAGCTGTGCGCCATTGCTCTCAGCACACTTCACACTCCGGTCACTGAGGGTGCAGGGCGCTGGGGGGGCAGCGCCCTGAGACGCAATAAATCGATAGAAAACCTTTTATGGCTAAAATAAATGCATCACATATAACTCCTGGGCTATATGGATGCATTTAACCCCTGCCAAAACATACAAGAAAACGGATGATAGGCTCCGCCCCTTTCTCGGCGTCCTTATCTCCTCAGCACACTGGCGCCATTTTCCCTCACAGCTCAGTTGGAGGGAAGCTCCCTGGCTCTCCCCTGCAGTCACTACACTACAGAAAGGGGTTAAAAAAGAGAGGGGGGCACAAATTAGGCGCAGTATAAACAATACAGCAGCTATAAAGGGAAAAACACTTATATAAGGTTATCCCTGTATATATATATATATATAGCGCTCTGGTGTGTGCTGGCAAACTCTCCCTCTGTCTCCCCAAAGGGCTAGTGGGGTCCTGTCCTCTTTCAGAGCATTCCCTGTGTGTGTGCTGTGTGTCGGTACGTTTGTGTCGACATGTATGAGGAGAAAAATGATGAGGAGACGGAGTAGAGTGTCTGTAATAGTGTTGTCACCCCCTGGGGGGTCGACACCTGAGTGGATGTACTGTTGAAATTGCGTGACAGTGTCAGCTTTGTATAAAAGACAGTGGTTGACATGAGACAGCCGGCTACTCAGCTTGTGCATGTCCAGACGTCTCATACAGGGGCTCTAAAGCGCCCGTTACCTCAGATACAGACGCCGACACGGATACTGACTCCTGTGTCGACGGTGAAGAGACAGCCGTGATTTCCAATAGGGCCACACATTGCATGATTGAGGCAATGGAAAAAGTTTACACTCTTCTGATAATATAAATACCACCAAAAAAAGGGGTATTATGTTTGGTGAGGAAAAACTTCCTGTAGTTTTCCTGAATCTGAGAAATAAAATGAGGTGTGTGATGATGCGTGGGTTTCCCCCCGATAACAATTGATAATTTCTAAAAAGTTATTGGCAGTATACCTTTTCCCGCCAGAGGTTAGGGTGCGTTGGGAAACACCCCCTAGGGGGGATAAGGCGCTCACACGCTTGTAAGAACAAGGGCTCTACCCTCTCTGGAGATGGCCGCCCTTAGGGATCCTGCTGATAGAAAGCAGGAGGGTATCCTAAAATGTATTTACACACATACTGGTGTTATACTGCGACCAGCAATCGCCTCAGCCTGGATGTGCAGTGCTGGGTTGGCGTGGTCGGATTCCCTGACTGGAAATTTGAAATCCTAGATAAGGACAGTATATTATTGCCTATAGAGCAATTAAAAGATGCATTTCTATATACAGGTTGAGTATCCCTTATCCAAAATGCTTGGGACCAGAGGTATTTTGGATATCGGATTTTTCCGTATTTTGGAATAATTGCATACCATAATGAGATATCATGGTGATTGGACCTAAATGTAAGCACAGAATACATTTATGTTTTATATACACCTTATACACACAGCCTGAAGGTCATTTTAGCCAATATTTTTTATAACTTTGTGCATTAAACAAAGTGTGTCTATATTCACACAAATCATTTATGTTTCATATACACCTTATATACACAGTCTGAAGGTCATTTAATACAATAGTTTTAATAACTGTGTGTATTAAACAAAGTTTGTGTACATTGAGCCATCAAAAAACAAAGGTTTCACTATCTCACTCTCACTCAAAAAAGTCCGTATTTCGGAATATTCCGTATTTCGGATATTTGGATATGGGATACTCAACCTGTATATGCATGATGCACAGCGGAATATTTGCCGACTGGCATCAAGTATAAGTGCGTTGTCCAATTATACCAGTAAAGTGGTCAGGTGATGCGGATTCCAAACGGCATTTGGAAGTATTGCCTTAACAAAAAAGGGGATGTACCCCAGGTCGCCTCTCAAAATAAGACGCCGTATTATCAGGCGCAGTCCTGGTTGGCAAGCGGACAAAAGGGTTCCTCTTTTCTGCTCGTGACAGAGGGAGAGGAAAATGGCTGCAGAGATCAGCCAGTTCCAAGGAACAGAAACTCTTTTCCGCCTCTGCCAAGCCCTCAGTATGACGCTAGGGCTTTACAAGTTCAGGCACGGTGGGGTCCCGTTCTCAATGAATTTCAGTGCGCAGTGGGCTCACTCGCAAGTAGACCCCTGGATCCTTCAGGTAATATTTCAGGGGTACAAATTGGAATTCGAGACGTATCCCCCTCGCCGTTTCCAAAGGTCTGTTTTACCGACCTCTCCCGCTGACAGGGAGGCAGTTTTGGAAGCCATTCACAAGCTGTATTCCCAGCAGGTGATAATCAAGATACCCCTCCTGCAACAGGGAACGGGGTATTATTCCACACTATTGTGGTACCGAAGCCAGACGGCTCGGTGAGACCGATTTTAAAATCTAAAATCTTTGAACACTTGCATACAGAGGTTCAAATTCAAAATTGAGTCACTCAGAGCAGTGATTGCAAACCTGGAAGAAGGGGACTACATGATGTCTCGGGACATCAAGGATGCTTACCTTCATGTCAAAATTTACCCTTCTCACCAAGGGTATTTCAGGTTATGGTACAGAACTGTCACTATCAGTTCGGACGCTGCCGTAGGGATGGTCCACGGCACCCCGGGTCTTTACCAAGGTAATGGCCGAAATGATATCCCTTCGAAGGAAGGAAATTTTAGTTATCCCTTACTTGGACGATTCCCTGATAAGGGTAAGATCCAGGGAACACTTGGAAGTCGGTGTAGCACTATCTCAGGTAGTGTTGCGGCAGCACGATTGGATTCTCAATATTCCAAAATCGCAGCTGGTTCCGACGACTTGTCTTCTGTTCCTAGGGATGATCCTGGACACAGTCCAGAAAGAAGGTGTTTCTCCCGGAGGAGAAAGCCAGGGAGTTATCCGAGCTAGTCAGGAACAAGGGTTCTGGGTAAAAATGGTGGCTTCCTACGAAGCAATCCCATTCGGCAGATTCCACGCAAGACTTTCCAGTGGAACCTACTGGACAAATGGTCCGGGTCGCATCTTCAGATGCTTCAGCGGATAACCCTGTCACCGGGGACAAGGGTATCCCTCCTGTGGTGGTTGCAGAGTGCTCATCTTCTAGAGGGCCGCAGATTCGGCATTCGGGACTGGGTCCTGGTGGCCACGGATGCCAGCCTGCGAGGCTGGGGAGCAGTCACACAGGGAAGGAATTTCCAGGGCTTATGGTCAAGCCTGGAGACATCTCTTCATATAAACATTCTGGAACTAAGGGCCATTTACAATGCCCTAAGTCAAGCGAAACCCCTGCTTCAGGGTCAGGCGGTATTGATCCAATCGGACAACATCACGTCAGTCGCCCACGTAAACAGACAGGGCGGCAGGGGGGCAATGGCAGAAGCTGCAAGGATTCTTCGCTGGGCGGAAGATCATATGATAGCACTGTCAGCAGTGTTCATTCCGGGAGTGGACAACTGGGAAGCAGACTTCCTCAGCAGACACGATCTACACCCGGGAGAGTGGGGACTTCATCCAGAAGTCTTCCACATGATAGTGAACCGTTGGGAAAAACCAAAGGTGGATATGATGGCGTCCCGCCTCAACAAAAAACTGGACAGGTATTGCGCCAGGTCAAGAGACCCTCAGGCAATAGCTGTGGACGCTCTGGTAACACCGTGGGTGTTCCAGTCAGTGTATGTGTTCCCTCCTCTGCCTTCTCATACCAAAAGTACTGAGAATTATACGGCAAAGGGGAGTAAGAACGATAGTCGTGGCTCCGGATTGGCCAAGAAGAACTTGGTATCCGGAACTTCAAGAGATGCTCACGGACGAACCGTGGCCTCTGCCTCTAAGAAAGGACCTGCTCCAGCAGGGGCCTTGTTTGTTCCAAGACTTACCGCGCCTGCGTTTGACGGCTTGGTGGTTGAACGCCGGATCCTGAAGGAAAAAGGCATTCCAGATGAAGTCATCCCTACCCTGGTCAAGGCCAGGAAGGACGTAACCGCAAAACATTATCACCGCATTTGGCGAAAATATGTTGCGTGGTGGGAGGCCAAGAAGGCCCCTACAGAGAAATTTCAACTGGGTCGTTTCCTCCATTTCCTGCAAACAGGACTGTCTATGGGCCTAAAATTAGGGTCCATTAAGGTTCAATTTTCGGCCCTGTCGATTTTCTTCCAAAAGGAACTGGCTTCAGTGCCTGAAGTTCAGACATTTGTAAAAGGGGTACTGCATATACAGCCTCCTTTTGTGCCTCCAGTGGCACCTTGGGATCTCAATGTTGTGTTGAGTTTCCTAAAGTCACATTGGTTTGAACCACTCACCACTGTGGACTTAAAATATCTCACATGGAAGGTGACGATGCTGTTAGCCCTGGCTTCAGCCAGGCGTGTGTCAGAATTGGCGGCTTTATCATATAAAAGCCCTTATTTAATATTTCATTCTGACAGGGCAGAATTGAGTACTTGTCCTCAATTTCTACCTAAGGTGGTTTCTGCATTTCACATGAAGCAACCTATTGTGGTACCTGCGGCTACTAAGGACTTGGAGGATTCCAAGTTGCTTGACGTGGTCAGGGCCCTGTAAATATGTTTCCAGGACGGCTGGAGTCAGAAAATCTGACTCGCTGTTTATCCTGTATGCACCCAACAAACTGGGTGCTCCTGCTTCTAAGCAGACGATTGCTCGTTGGATTTGTAGTACAATTCAGCTTGCACATTCTGTGGCAGGCCTGCCACAGCCAAAAATCTTAAAATGCCCACTCCACAAGGAAGGTGGGCTCATCTTGGGCAGCTGCCCGAGGGGTCTCGGCTTTACAACTTTGCCGAGCAGTTACTTGGTCAGGAGCAAATACGTTTGTAAAATTCTACAAATTTGATACCCTGGCTGAGGAGGACCTGGAGTTCTCTCATTCGGTGCTGCAGAGTCATCCGCACTCTCCCGCCCGTTTGGGAGCTTTGGTATAATCCCCATGGTCCTTACGGAGTTCCCAGCATCCACTAGGACGTCAGAGAAAATAAGAATTTACTTACCGATAATTCTATTTCTCGTAGTCCGTAGTGGATGCTGGGCGCCCATCCCAAGTGCGGATTGTCTGCAATACTGGTACATAATTATTGTTACCAAAAAATTTGGGTTATTGTTGTAGTGAGCCATCTTTTATAGAGGCTTCTCTATTATCATGCTGTTAACTGGGTTCAGATCACAAGTTGTACAGTGTGATTGGTGTGGCTGGTATGAGTCTTACCCGGGATTCAAAATCCTTCCTTATTGTGTACGCTCGTCCGGGCACAGTATCCTAACTGAGGCTTGGAGGAGGGTCATAGGGGGAGGAGCCAGTGCACACCAGGTGATCCTAAAGCTTTCTTTAGATGTGCCCTGTCTCCTGCGGAGCCGCTATTCCCCATGGTCCTTACGGAGTTCCCAGCATCCACTACGGACTACGAGAAATAGAATTATCGGTAAGTAAATTCTTATTTTCTCTGACGTCCTAGTGGATGCTGGGAACTCCGTAAGGACCATGGGGAATAGCGGCTCCGCAGGAGACTGGGCACAACTAAAAGAAAGCTTTTAGACTACCTGGTGTGCACTGGCTGCTCCCACTATGACCCTCCTCCAGACCTCAGTTAGATTTTTGTGCCCGGCCGAGCTGGATGCACACTAGGGGCTCTCCTGAGCTCCTAGAAAGAAAGTATATTTTAGGTTTTTTATTTTACAGTGAGACCTGCTGGCAACAGGCTCACTGCAACGAGGGACTAAGGGGAGAAGAAGCGAACCTACCTGCTTGCAGCTAGCTTGGGCTTCTTAGGCTACTGGACACCATTAGCTCCAGAGGGATCGACCGCAGGACCCGTCCTTGGTGTTCGTTCCCGGAGCCGCGCCGCCGTCCCCCTTACAGAGCCAGAAGCAAGAAGAGGTCCGGAAAATCGGCGGCAGAAGACTTCAGTCTTCACCAAGGTAGCGCACAGCACTGCAGCTGTGCGCCATTGCTCCTCATGTACACCTCACACTCCGGTCACTGATGGGTGCAGGGCGCTGGGGGGGGGGGGGGGGGGCGCCCTGAGGACAATATAAATACCTTGGCTGGCAAAATAATCACAATATATAGTCCCAGAGGCTATATATGTGATAAATACCCCTGCCAGAATCCATAAAAAAGCGGGAGAAAAGTCAGCCGAAAAAGGGGCGGAGCTATCTCCCTCAGCACACTGGTGCCATTTCTCCCTCACAGCTCCGCTGGAAGGAAGCTCCCTGGCTCTCCCCTGCAGTCTGAAACTACAGAAGGGTAAAAAAGAGAGGGGGTGCACTAAATTTAGGCGCAGTATAAAAATTATAGCAGCTTATAAGGGGATATAATTCAGTTAGTCCCTGTATTATATAGCGCTCTGGTGTGTGCTGGCATACTCTCTCTCTGTCTCCCCAAAGGGCTTTGTGGGGTCCTGTCCTCTGTTAGAGCATTCCCTGTGTGTGTGCGGTGTGTCGGTACGGCTGTGTCGACATGTTTGATGAGGAGGCTTATGTGGAGGCAGAGCAGATGCCTATAAATGTGATGTCACCCCCTGCGGGGCAGACACCTGAGAGGATGGATTTATGGAAGGAATTACGTGCAAGTGTCGACTCCTTACATAAAAAATTTGACGACATGCCAAATGCGGGACAGCCGGCTTCTCAGCTCGTGCCTGCCGAGACGCCTCAAAGACCATCAGGGGCTCTAAAGCGCCCGCTACCTCAGATGGCAGACACAGATGTCGACACGGATACTGATACCAGTGTCGACGACGAAGAGTCTAATTTAATGTCCACTAGGGCCATTCGTTGCATGATTGAGGCAATGAAAGAGGTATTACACATTTCTGATATAAACCCAGGTACCACAAAAAAGGGTATTATGTTTGGGGAGAAAAAACTACCAATAGTTTTTCCCCCATTTGAAGAATTAAATGAAGTGTGTGAAGAAGCGTGGGCTTCCCCCGATAAAAAATTGGTAATTTCTAAAAAGTTACTAATGGCGTACCCTTTCCCGCCAGAGGATAGGTCACGTTGGGAAACACCCCCTGGGGTGGATAAAGCGCTCACACGTTTGTCAAAGAAGGTGGCACTACCGTCTCCGGATACGGCCGCCCTAAAGGAGCCTGCTGATAGAAAGCAGGAGGCGATCCTGAAGTCTGTATATACACACTCAGGCATTATACTTAGACCAGCTATTGCTTCAGCATGGATGTGCAGTGCTGCAGCAGCGTGGTCAGATTCCCTGTCGGAAAATATTGACACCCTAGACAGGGACACTATTCTGCTAACCATAGAGCATATAAAAGACCCAGTCTTATACATGAGAGATGCACAGAGGGAGATCTGCCGGCTGGCATCTAAAATAAGTGCATTATTTATTTCTGCTAGGAGAGGCTTATGGACTCGGCAGTGGACAGGGGATGCAGATTCGAAAAGGCACATGGAAGTTTTGCCTTATAAGGGTGAGGAGTTATTCGGGGATGGTCTCTCAGACCTAGTTTCCACAGCAACAGCTGGGAAGTCAGCATTTTTGCCCCATGTTCCCTCACAGCCTAAGAAAGCGCCGTATTATCAGGTACAGTCCTTTCGACCCCAGAAAAACAGGTGGGGAAAAGGCGGGTCCTTTCTGTCCAGAGGCAGAGGTAGGGGAAAAAGGCTGCAACAAACAGCAGGTTCCCAGGAACAAGAGTCCTCCCCCGCTTCTTCCAAGTCCGCCGCATGACGGTGGGGCTCCTCAGGCGGAGCCAGGTACGGTGGGGTGCCGCCTCAAAAATTTCAGCGATCAGTGGGCTCGCTCACAGGTGGATCCCTGGATCCTTCAAGTAGTATCTCAGGGGTACAAGCTGGAATTCGAGGCGTCTTCCCCCCGCCGTTTCCTCAAATCTGCCTTGCCGACCACTCCCTCTGCCAGGGAGGCTGTGCTAGAGGCAATTCACAAGCTGTATTCCCAGCAGGTGATAGTCAAGGTGCCCCTACTTCAACAAGGACGGGGTTACTATTCCACACTGTTTGTGGTACCGAAACCGGACGATTCGGTGAGACCCATTTTAAATTTGAAATCCTTGAACACATACATAAAAAAATTCAAGTTCAAGATGGAATCGCTCAGGGCGGTTATTGCAAGCCTGGACGAGGGGGATTACATGGTATCCCTGAACATAAAGGATGCTTACCTGCATGTCCCCATTTACCATCCTCACCAGGAGTACCTCAGATTTGTGGTACAGGATTGCCATTACCAATTCCAGACACTGCCGTTTGGACTGTCCACGGCTCCAAGGGTGTTTACAAAGGTAATGGCAGAAATGATGATACTCCTTCGAAAAAAGGGAGTTTTAATTATCCCGTACTTGGACGATCTCCTTATAAAGGCGAGGTCCAAGGAGCAGTTGTTGTTCGGGGTAGCACTATCTCGGGAAGTGCTACAACAGCACGGATGGATTCTAAACATTCCAAAGTCACAGCTGGTTCCTACCACACGCCTACTGTTCCTGGGGATGGTTCTGGACACAGAACAGAAAAAAGTGTTTCTCCCGCAGGAGAAAGCCAAGGAGCTGTCATCTCTAGTCAGAGACCTCCTGAAACCAAAACAGGTATCTGTGCATCACTGCACACGAGTCCTGGGAAAAACGAAGCAATTCCATTCGGCAGGTTCCATGCAAGAACCTTTCAGTGGGACCTCTTGGACAAGTGGTCGGGATCGCATCTTCAGATGCATCGACTGATACCCTGGTCCTTGGAGACAGGGTTATCTCTACTGTGGTGGCTGCAGAGTGCCCATCTTCAAGAGGGCCGCAGATTCGGCATACAGGACTGGGTCCTGGTGACCACGGATGCCAGCCTTCGAGGCTGGGGAGCAGTCACACAGGGAAGAAATTTCCAAGGACTTTGGTCAAGTCAGGAGTCGTCCCTACACATAAATATTCTGGAACTCTGGAACTGAGGGGCATTTACAATGCCCTAAGTCAGGCAAGGCCCTGCTTCAAAACCAGCCGGTGCTGATCCAATCAGACAACATCACGGCAGTCGCCCATGTAAACCGACAGGGCGGCACAAGAAGCAGGATGGCGATGGCAGAAGCCACAAGGATTCTCCGATGGGCGGAAAATCACGTGTTAGCACTGTCAGCAGTGTTCATTCCGGGAGTGGACAACTGGGAAGCAGACTTCCTCAGCAGACACGACCTACACCCAGGAGAGTGGAGACTTCATCCAGAAGTCTTCCAACAGATGGTAAACTGTTGGGAAAGGCCACAGGTGGACATGATGGCGTCCCGCCTAAACAAAAAGTTAGAGAGATATTGCGCCAGGTCAAGGGACCCTCAGGCAATAGCTGTGGACGCTCTAGTGACACCGTGGGTGTACCAGTCGGTTTATGTGTTCCCTCCTCTGCCTCTCATACCAAAGGTACTGAGAATAATAAGAAGACGAGGAGTAAGAACGATACTCGTGGTTCCGGATTGGCCAAGACGAGCTTGGTACCCAGAACTTCAAGAAATGATATCAGAGGACCCATGGCCTCTACCGCTCAGACAGGATCTGCTACAGCAGGGGCCCTGTCTGTTCCAAGACTTACCACGGCTGCGTTTGATGGCATGGCGGTTGAACACCGGATCCTAAAGGAAAAGGGCATTCCGGATGAAGTCATTCCTACGCTGATTAAAGCCATGAAAGAAGTAACCGCAAACCATTATCACCGTATTTGGCGAAAATATGTTGCGTGGTGCGAGTCCAGGAAGGCCCCAACAGAGGAGTTTCAGCTGGGTCGATTTCTGCACTTCCTACAGTCAGGAGTGACTATGGGCCTAAAATTGGGTTCCATTAAGGTCCAGATTTCGGCTCTGTCGATTTTCTTCCAGAAAGAACTGGCTTCACTGCCTGAAGTTCAGACATTTTGTAAAGGGAGTGCTGCATATTCAGCCGCCTTTTGTGCCTCCAGTGGCACCTTGGGATCTCAACGTGGTGTTGAGTTTCCTAAAATCACATTGGTTTGAGCCACTTAAAACCGTGGATCTAAAATATCTCACGTGGAAAGTGGTCATGTTGTTGGCCTTGGCTTCGGCCAGGCGTGTGTCAGAATTGGCGGCTTTGTTATGTAAAAGCCCTTATCTGATTTTCCATATGGATAGGGCAGAATTGAGGACTCGTCCCCAATTTCTCCCTAAGGTGGTATCAGCTTTTCACTTGAACCAACCTATTGTAGTGCCTGCGGCTACTAGGGACTTGGAAGATTCCAAGTTACTGGACGTAGTCAGGGCCTTGAAAATTTATGTTTCCAGGACGGCTGGAGTCAGGAAAACTCGCAGTTGGTTCCTACAGCTCATCTGCCTCTCCTAGGCATGATCCTAGACACAGACCAGAAAAGGGTTTATCTCCCGATAGAGAGAGCTCAGGAGCTCATGACACTGATCAGGAATCTATTTAAAACCAAAACAGGTGTCAGTGCATCACTGCACTCGAGTCCTGGGAAGGATGGTGGCATCATACGAGGCCATCCCCTTAGGCAGGTTCCATGCGAGGACCTTCCAATGGGACTTACTGGACAAGTGGTCCGGATCACATCTTCAGATGCATCGGTTAATCACCCTATCCCCCAGGGCCAGGGTGTCTCTCCTGTGGTGGCTGCAGAGTGCTCACCTTCTCGTGGGCCGCAGATTCGGCATTCAGGACTGGGTCCTTGTGACCACGGATGCAAGCCTCCGAGGGTGGGGGGCAGTTACACAGGGAAGAAATTTCCAAGGTCTGTGGTCAAGTCAACAGACTTGCCTTCACATCAATATCCTGGAACTAAGGGCCATATACAACGCCCTAAGTCAAGCGGAGATCCTGCTTCGCGACCAACCGGTTCTGATCCAGTCAGACCGCAGGGGCTCATGTAAACCGCCAAGGCGGCACAAGGAGCAGGGTGGCGAGGGTAGAAGCCACCAGAATTCTTCGATGGGCGGAGAATCAAGTAAGCGCACTGTCAGCAGTGTTCATTCCGGGAGTGGACAACTGGGAAGCAGACTTCCTCAGCAGGCACGACCTCCACCCGGGAGAGTGGGGACTTCATCAGGAAGTCTTCACGCAGTTTGTAAATTGATGGGAACTGCCTCAGGTGGACTAGATGGCGTCCCACCTCAATAAAAAGCTAAAAAAGGTTTTACGCCGGGTCAAGGGACCCTCAGGCGATAGCTGTGGTCGCACTAGTAACACCGTGGGTGTTCCGGTCGGTCTATGTATTCCCTCCTCTAACTCTTATACCCAAGGGCTGAGAATTGTAATAAAAGGAGGAGTGAGAACACTATTCTTTGCTCCGGATTGGCCAAGAAGGACTCGGTACCCGGAACTGCAAGAAATGCTCTCAGAGGACCCATGGCCTCTGCCTCTCAGACAGGACATGTTGCAACAGGGGCCCTGTCTGTTCCAAGACTTACCGCGGCTGCATTTGACGGCATGGCGGTTGAACGCCGGATCCTATCGGAAAAGGGCATTCCGGATGCAGTTGTTCCTACGCTGATAAAAGCTAGGAGGGCCGTGACAGCAAGACTTTTTCACTGTATATGGCGAAAATAGGTTGCTTGGTGTGAGGCCGGGAAGGCCCTACAGAGGAATTCCAGCGTGGTCGATTCCTGCACTTCCTACAGTCAGGAGTGACTATGGGCCTAAAATTAGGATCCATAAAGGTCAAGATTTCGGCCCTATCCATTTTTTCTCAAAAAAACTGGCTTCACTGCCTGAAGTTCAGACGACGTTACGGGGATGCTGCATATTCAGCCTCCTTTTGTGCCACCAGTGGCACCTTGGGATCTTAACGTTGTGTTGGATTCCTGAAATCCCACTGGTTTGAGCCACTTAAGACCGTGGAGCTAAAATATCTCACGTGGAAAGTGGTCATGCTTTTGGCCTTAGCTTCGGCTAGGCGTGTGTCAGAATTGGCGGCTTTGTCATTTAAAAGCCCCTATCTGATCTTCCATATGGAAAGGGCAAAATTGAGGACTCGTCCCCAATTTCTCCCTAAGGTGGTATCATCGTTTCATTTGAACCAACCTATTGTGGTGCCTGCGGCTACTAGGGACTTGGAGGATTCCAAGTTGCTGGACGTAGTCCGGGCTTTGAAAATTTGTGTTTCCAAAACGGCGGGAGTCGGAAAGTCTGACTCACTGTTTATTCTGTATGCAGCCAACAAGGTTGGCGCTCCTGCTTCGAAGCAGACTATTGCTCGCTGGATCTGTAGCACGATTCAGCTGGCTCACTCTGCGGCTGGATTGCCGCATCCTGGAATCGGTAAAAGCCCATTCCACAAGGAAGGTGGGCTCTTCTTGGGCGGCTGCCCGAGGGGTCTCGGCTTTACAGCTTTGCTGAGCTGCTGCTTGGTCGGGTTCAAAACACGTTGGCTAAGTTCTACAAGTTTGATGCCCTGGCTGAGGAGGACCTTGAGTTTGCTCATGCGGTGCTGCAGAGTCATCCGCACTCTCCCGCCCGTTTGGGAGCTTTGGTATAATCCCCATGGTCCTTACGGAGTTCCCAGCATCCACTAGGACGTCAGAGAAAATAAGAATTTACTCACCGGTAATTCTATTTCTCGTAGTCCGTAGTGGATGCTGGGCGCCCGTCCCAAGTGCGGACTCTCTGCAATACATGTATATAGTTATTGCTTAACTAAAGGGTTATTGTTATGAGCCATCCGTTAAATGAGGCTCAGTTGATGTTCATACTGTTAACTGGGTATGGGTATCACAAGTTGTACAGTGTGATTGGTGTGGCTGGTATGAGTCTTACCCTGGATTCCAAATCCTTTCCTTGTTGTGTCAGCTCTTCCGGGCACAGTTTCCCTAACTGAGGTCTGGAGGAGGGGATAGAGGGAGGAGCCAGTGCACACCAGATAGTACCTAATCTTTCTTTTAGAGTGCCTAGTCTCCTGCGGAGCCCGTCTATTCCCCATGGTCCTTACGGAGTTCCCAGCATCCACTACGGACTACGATAAATAGAATTACCGGTGAGTAAATTCTTATTATAATCCATACAGCGTGACGCCGGCACCCTGGATGCCCCCTAGGGCTTGCTTACTCTGGTGCCCTCCATCTGGGTTTGGCAACCCCCATATGTAGATCAAAAAATGAGGCGGCACTCAGAAATTTGTTGAAAAGCAAACAGGTGTGTATTAAAATCATCACATCAACGTTTCGGGGAACAAATCGACTTCATTTTATATATGTATATATATATGTATATATATATATATATATATATATATATATATATTTATTTATTTACACTTATTGGAGTTCCTGGTGTCCCGGCATACCAAGGATGCGTACCTCCACATTCCCATTTGGTCGCCGCATCAAGCTTACGTTAGGTTTGCACTGTTAGAAGATCACTATCCATTTCAGGCACTGCTATTCGGTCTCTCCACAGCACTGAGGATTTTCACCATGGTGATGGCAGAGATGATGGCTCTCCTCCGCAAGCAGGGGGTGAACATAATTCCGTATCTGGACGACCTGCTGATCAAGAGATCATCCAGGGAGAAGTTAAGATCCATTGCTCTCACAACGTATCTGCTGAAGGAACACGGTTGGATCCTGATCACTCCAAAGCCTCACCTGGAGCAGACAAGGAGGCTGTCTTTCCTGGGAATGATCCTCGACACAGAGGTGCAGAGGGTGTTTCTACTGGCGGAGAAAGTGTTGGTGGTTCAAACAATGGTCTGGGATGTCTTGAAGCCGGCCCGGGTATCTGTTCATCAGTGCATCCGCCTTCTGGGGAAGATGGTTGCCTCCTACGAGGCTCTGCAGTACGGAAGATTTCATGCTCTGTCCTTTCAACTGGTTCTCTTGGACCAGTGGTCGGGATCTCACCTACATATGCACCAGTGGATAAGTCTGTCGCCGAAAGCAAGGATTTCGCTCCTCTGGTGGCTGCAACTTCCTCACCTTCTGGAGGGCCGCAGGTTCTGAGTTCAGGATTGGATCCTTCTAACCACGGATGCAAGTCTAAGAGGTTGGGGAGCTGTCGGTCAAGGGGAAACCTTCCAAGGAAGGTGGTCAAGTCAAGAATCCCTTCTTCCGATAAACATTCTGGAGCTAAGAGCCGTATACAACGGCCTTCTTCAAGCGGCACACCTTTTACAGGATCGGGCTGTTCAGGTGCAGTCGGACAACATAACAGTGGCCTACATAAACAGACAATGCAGCCCTGCTCTTCGTTCCGCCTTGTCAGAGGTGACCAGAATCCTCCTCAGGTCAGAAAGGCACGCTGTAGCGATGTCCGCAACTCTACATTCCTGGAGTAGACAACAGGGAAGCTGACTTCCTCAGCAGACACGATCTGCATCCAGGAGAGGGTTCTCCACCCGGAGGTGTTCGAGGAGGTAACCGGTTGGTGGGGTGGGGTTCCTCACATAGACATGATGGCCTCCCGCCTCAACAAGAAGCAGCGGAGCTACTGTTCCAGGTCGAGAGACATGCAGGCAGTGGCGGTGGACGCACTGGTAACGCCGTGGGTGTTCACGTCAGTGTATGTGTTCCCTCCACTTCCTCTTATACCAAAAGTTCTTCAACTGGTAAGAAGTACAAAGGTTCTGGCAATCCTCATTGCTCCAGCCCGGCTAAGGAGGGCTTGGTACGTGGATCTTCTGGAAGACCCAAGGCCCTTACCTCTTCGGGAGGATCTGCTGCTGCAGGAGCTGTTCGCTTATCCCTGATACAGGCTAGGAAGGGGGTAACGTCTAAACATTACCATCGCGTTTGGAAAAAGTATGTGTCTTGGTGTGAATACAAGAAGTTTCCTGCTGTGGAGTTTCAACTTGGTTGGTTTCTCCTCTTCCTGCAAGCGTGTGTGGATATGGGCCTACGTTCGGGATCCATAAAGGTCTAGATTTTGGCTTTATCCATTTTCTTCCAGAAACAATTGGCTGCCCTTCCTGAGGTTCAGACCTTTTTGAAAGGGGTTCTGCACATCCAGCCTCCCTTTGTGGTGCCGACGGCACCCTGGGATCTTAAAGTGGTGTTGCAGTTCCTGCGATCGGATTGGTTTGAGCCCTTACAGGAGCCTGAGGTCAAATTTCTCATGTGGAAGGCTGTCACTTTGTTGGCCTTAGCTTCTGCTCGACGTGTGAATTGGGTGCTTTGTCCTGTAAAAGTCCCTACTTAATCTTCCATGAAGATAGAGCTGAGATCAGGACGCGTCAGCAGCTTCTTCCAAAATTTGTGTCTGCTTTTCAGATCAACCAACCTATCTCTCCCGTTCTTGGCGCTTTGGTACATCCCAATGGTATTAATGTGGACCCCAGCATCCTCTAGGACGTAAGAGAAAATAGGATTTTAATTACCTACCTGTAAATCCTTTTCTTGTAGCCCGTAGAGGATGCTGGGCGCTCGCCCAGCGCTTCGTTATCATGCAGCGGATATTTGATTTTAGTATTGCTTTGTTCTTAAGTACTGCTTTTATTTACTGGGTTTAGTAATGGTTTAGCTGTTGCTGAGTTTTCGGGATAGTTAGCCTGGTTTGCCTTGTTTGTGTGAGCTCTAGTGAATCTGTGTATTTCCTTCTCTCGAAGTATGCCAGTCTCCTCGGGCACAGTTTCTAGACTGAGTCTGGTAGGAGGGGCATAGAGGGAGGAACCAGCCCATACTATTAAACTCTTAAAGTGCCAGTGGCTCCTAGTGGACCCGTCTAAACCCCATGGTACTAATGTGGAGCACAGCATCCTCTACGGACTACGAGAAAAGGATTTACCGATAGGTAATTAAAATCCTATTTTCTCCCTCACACCCTGACCCATGATTGTCTGATCAGGCAGATGGAGGCTGTGGAGTCGTTCAGAGTCCTGCTGACTGCAGAGCGAATACAAAAAATGGCTGCGGAACACTGATAAGAGGAGTCCAAGCCCAGCCTCTGTCTCTCCCCAGAGTACAGTAGGCGGTGTGGCTCAAGCCTCCTGCTAAAACAAGCTAGTGTGAACACTAGCTGCTGCAGTAACATGCTTTCGCGTGTGACGTAGCTACTTAGAACTTGCTTCCTCCCACCACTGGAAGCAAGTTCTAAGTAGGAACGTTGGAAATCTTTGTCCTCCTGCCAACTGTGATTTGTCATGTCTTGGTATACCCCATTGTTCCAGTGTCAACCAATGGACTACTAGTAAAGCATTTACCATAAGTGATTAACCAAAACTTACATTGTTAGCCCTATTCCAGCTTTATCACCCCGCAATGTTGGTCAAGTGTCAGGAGGGTGTGAGTAAAGAGACATAAAATGTGATGTTATGTATACTGCACAGAGAGGATGTAATTGGATAGGGAAGCACTGAAGGTTATGTGGGTGGGTCTGGAATTTGATACTTGTCTGAAGAGGTGAGTTTTCAGGGAACATCTAAAGGTTTGGAGACTAGAGGCAATTCTTATTGTGCGTGGTAGGGCATTCCACAGAGTGGGTGAATCCCGGATAAAGTCCTGTAATTTTTGAGTGTGAACAAGTAATGCGTATGGATGAGAGACGTAGATCTTGTACAGAGTGGAGAGGTCGGGTAGGGAGATATTTTGAGATGAGTGAATAGATGTATGTTGGTGCAGTTTGGTTAATAGCCTTGTATGTCGGTAAAAGTATTTTATATTTAATACGGTAGAATACTGGTAACCAATGGAGGGACTGACAGAGCGGATCTGCAGACGATGAACGTCTAGCGAGGAAGATTAGCATCGCAGCTGCATTCAAAATGTATTGTAGTGGTGAGAGCCTATGTTTGGGAAGACCAGTCAGGAGACTATTACAATAATCAATGTGAGAGATAATAGGATTTTAATACCAACCGGTAAATCCTTTTCTTAGTCCGTAGAGGATGCTGGGGACACTTCAAGAACCATG